>NW_026782255.1:680000-834162 GCF_031769215.1 Ylistrum balloti | reverse complement strand
ACTATTGACCAGCAGAGTAAATATTCATTAGCAAACTTTTTTTGTTGTTAATAAAGATGTCTGGTGTATCTGTTTTGTCCTTGAACTGCGTCGTGGAGACGTATCGTCGGAAATAGAGGTAGGAGCGATGGAGTTGTCCTTGGTATTCATAGTAAAGACAATGGGGATATATGTTATAACCTTGGAAGAAACACATACACACACATCACCACACACACACACACACACACACACACACACACACACACACACACACACACCACCACCACCATCACCACACACACACACACACACACACACACATACACACACACAACCTCACACACACACACACACACCACTACCACCACCACACAATGCTATTCATTGAAATAATTTTGGAATAAATGTATATTTGGACCACGATTTACGCATAAGTAAAACATCAAAAAAGAACAATTTCTAATGAAATGGCATCCATGCATCAGAAAAACAACCAAGAAAATAAAATAAATCTGCGAATTAATCTTTAATAAGCGAGAATTTATAAAGACGTGGTTTACAACATATTTTTGTGTCTTGAGATTTGTACCTAGGTTATAATCACTTGACAAAAAACACGGAAGATGAGAGAACGAAGAAACACGACAATTATCGTATAATTCTTTACTTTAACCATTGTCGAGGGACGTACATTTTTAAGTATATGCAGCATAGAAATGTGAAACCAGATCAGAGAATTATAACCAGAATATTTTCCATTTTAACATCATGACTGATTGTATTTTTTTCAGTAAAAAAATTATTGCGTAGATCTTAATGCAAAGGGTAAAAGGCAACAGTCAAAGTCTGTGAAAACCAGTTCCCTGGAAAATTGAACAGAACACACATCACCTTAATTACAGAAGAACACAAAGATGACTATAGATCTTCTGCACAACAGTTATACTATAGCATGTAATGATGAAAAATGGAAAATAAAAAACTGAAAAATGAAAATATGAAATATGACCGCTTAACTGCTTGATCATTATGTTCCACATATTTTAATAATTTATAAAATCTACCACAAATACCCGTGTCAGACTTGGTCAGTAGGTCAGCACAGAAAAGCTGTCATAGACACAGATTTTTGGTGTGAATGTGTGACTTTGTTATTGTATTGTGTTGTATTGTTGCCAGGCTATATAAGTAGGAATCATCATATCCACTTTTGCTTCGTGTTTTTCCAGACCAAACAAAGAGGTGTCAGAAAATATGACTAATGACAAGGGGCTAGATCTGTATTCATATCAAACACAGTCGGAAGTCTGTTTGGATTCGCATGATGTGACGAATTAGTTCTACGAATCTACATAATCGTATTTACGTTCAAATTTGTATGTGGCATAATGATAGACAAGATGGTGAAGGGCCTTTTGAGCTTTACACGTACTACAGAACGTGCTATGTCGGGTTACATGAATACGACAATAACCAAAGACGCATGTCTTGTGTAGAAAAACAGTTATGACTCTAGAATACTGGTTCCTTGTATCAGAGGACTCAAGCCAAGGGACTACGCTTTGATACCAATTTACCGTTCCGAATTTGTGACGTCACTGTGCCTTTATAAATAGTTATCATTTTATTATCCGTGTTTACTACTTCGAAAATCGCAATGACTGTGTCTATATATAGCTGAACTCATAATGTTTTATCACTGAATGTACTGTAAAACGGCTTTCTTTTGCATGCAATCGAAATTTCGTGGAAATAAATCGCCTTTAATGAAGAGAGTTGTGTTGAGTGAAAGTGTGAGTGAAGCCTCCTGTTTCGCGAAAGTTAATCATTGTGAATTTGTTGTGAGTGAAAACAAATTTGGTTAACAGTATTTGGTGTGTAATCAGGACCGGCACATAATATACTTGTGAGTTTCATTCACCATTCACTTTTCAAAAAGCATCGGTTTCTATTGGCAACAGAGTCTAATCTATTTTTTTTACCCACAATTCCTCATCAAAGGCATGAGTATGCATGTGCTATTTAGAGGCGGAATAGGCAAGAATTGGAATTGGAAACGCATTCATGAACACTTCGTAACTGTGTAACCAGTCAAAGTAAATTGAATGATAATACATAATCAACCTTTATAGGATATATGTCACATACCCAATTCCTGTTTGTAATCCATTTTTACGGGACTCCCATGTGTGTGTCCATTCGTTCATCTGTTTAAAAAGCATTTGGTGAGGAATTGTGGGTAAAAAAAATAGATTAGACTCCGTTGCCATTAGAAACCGATGCTTTTTGAAAAGTGAAGAGGTCAAGTTCTCAAATGCAGGCTTTTTCATGGGACTCCTACCTGTAAAATTAAAGTAATGAAACTTTGCATAATTGTCAACAACTTAGAGAAGATGAGTTGAATACTTTATTTATTTTGTCCTCCAAAAATCAAAGCAATTGGTTAAGTCCAGACATAGCTGGTCATACCTATATAGTGATAAGTTACCGTTCATTGGTGAAGAAAAACCCAGACATGATTTTCCTTTAAAAAATGAATGCTTGAGATACAGAAAATCAAAAGAACTAAAAATTAATTTGATGTGGCTTAAATACCAGATTGATGTGGCCTCAACATGTTAAGTTCTTCATATCTACCCGTTATTATCTTAAAATTCCATTTTACTTAGAACTATTTGTATCAAAGGTGTTTTTCACATGTGTGTCGTTTGTACCGTGACAATATTCGAAATTGTGATTTTGTGAATAATTATCTCTTACTGTATCATGCGATTCTAAATTCGAGCTGACATAAAAATGACATGCCCCAGATATCAAGAGTAAAGTGTATCTAAGGTGGTTTTATCAAAAAGTCCTGTATGATATATTTAATTCATGGACAGCTTCGCGAAATATCGATGTCATAGCGAATTTAACCCTTTGACAAAACCATCAGAAATACACCTTAATTCTTTTGTTCATTGTCCATAATTTTCATCAATTTAGGCTTAATCTAGAAGTTGGAGTATTCACGGACGTCAAAATGAATATCATCGTATGTTTTTTCGGTAAACTTTTAAAACAGCCGTCAACTGATCAGGATTACCGCTGTCGCTGTCTCGATGTTTTTCGTCTAAACACCGGCAAACAAAATCTCGTATAACTGTTTATCGTGATTGTTTTGTATCGCAAAGTTCAATTCATGCACTTGACAAATTGTCTATGATGGAAGGGAAGCAACTCATGCTGAAAAAATAGATATGCACGAATGTCCCAATTTATACGCTCATGTTTAAGCATAGAATTTCATAACATTGTTCTTATGTGTAAGCACTTCCGGTATCTCCTTGACAACTGTATCAGTAATTTTTGGGATTCGAATATTTGAATCCTATACTCATGCTTTTCCTGTGTAACTCACTCAAATTCTGAGAACTCACTATATCTCTTAGTACTGGGACTCATTAAAATTTTAGAAAAGGTGTTCGGGGATCGCATGAAAAAGAATCTTACAAAAATTACCATTTAAATAATGAATTTCATTCTTTTTCAATAGTTGATCTAATTTTTTATTATTATCAGTGGCAGATAAATGGATCAGAGACAAGTTCTAGCAACTTATGAACTTTTACCCATAAATAAAATTACAAATGATTAACACACTGCACGTGACACATATTTATAAATATGAAGATAAGTAATTCGTAGACGTACAATTGTAAGTTTAAATCATTTTTTCAAAAGGAGGAAAAGATGTGATGATAGGATTGAAAGAAGAGAAGAGAAAAAGAGAGAGTATAGATTTTATATCAATTCTATATCAATTAAGTGCCGACTACAAAACAGTTCAGAATTAGATAGTTTTAAAGCGTTTTGTTTGTTTTATAAACGTTTGAACATATCTAACAATATTGTATTAGTTTCATATGAGTAAACATCACTGTAGCCCTATAATATAGTTTCTATATTAAAATCTACGTCTACATCATACAAAGTAGTAAACAGTTGACAGTTGGAGCTGATAAGCAACGTATGTCCCAAATAGAATGTGCCAACTAAAGCATACGGTTAACGACGTTTGGTTTAGCTCCTACTTAAAACGTCAATGTAGAAAACACTCCTCATGACGCTTAAATAGAAAAGTGATTTGTGAATTGTCTTTTTCAAGTTTTCAATTTGAACATCGAGATCGTTAGGGTACATAAACAAAGGAGTGAAAAGCTTTTACCTTTTGGCAGAATCTGAATAAATAACCTTTACACCAAACACGATCTATTGCCTTAGGGATGCTTCAGTACACAGCACATAAATTTTGCCCCAATTGCCCCCGGTACTGTTAAGATTGTACTAGCGAATGAAAACACACTTTCAAATGACTGCAAAACATTAGAGACTTAAAGGTGAAGCAGATGACGTCACTTTTCTTAAAAATATCTCAAATCTGTTTTTCTTCTACAGAAAGAAAAACATAGATTAATCTCCACAAGCATTAACACCTTTCTTCTAAATGTGACGACAGAGTGAACAGCTTCTATCTAGTTTCGCACGTCGAAGGTGATCCGATATTCAATGTCTTGTTCCAGTAACGTTGTTTGTATGAGATATCGACAGCTTGCAAGTGAATTTACAACACGTGGTTTTGAGAGGGGCGAGTTGAAGAACACTCCGGTCGCAATAATCACCCTATTGGGGAATATTCTATATCTTTAATGTTAAATAAACACATGTTATCATTTCTATAATGCGACATTTTCCATTTGGATTTACCTAGAATTACATGGCGAGTTTCATCGTGAACAGAATGCGCTTACCATTCCGGAACATCTGACCTTATTCTCCTTGTACTTTTTCAGTGGTGGCCGTGTAGATTTTTCCTTTGTTAGTTAACATGTTGATTTCCTTGATTTTGAGTTGAATAAGATCTTCTTTTGACCTATCAATCAGAAATATTCAGTAGAGCTCAGTGACTGTAAAATCATGTCCACCGAAAGCAACAGAAATAAGAATGAAAGACAATACATATAATATTTCAAAGCTTGATATTGTTTTTGATGATTCAAATATTTGCGTTTTTATCAATAGCTTGAATAAAAAAGATGTTATTCTCTCAATTAATTTCATTTTCATATATATATAATGTATGAGTCTTCAAAAATACCGAAAAAAAATGTAATCCCACGAAATATCAGTTTTTCATAATGTACAAAGTGTATCTCTGTGAATGTTGTCCTTGCTTTTCCCGTTTAACAAGTGTGTTCACGTAGATCGTCTCTTTTTGTTAGTATTTTCAGTTTCATTTTCTTTTCACAACTTATCAATAAACATTCACACACACACACACACACACACACACACACACACACACACACACACACACACACACACACACACACACACACACACACACACACACACACACACCCACACACACACACACACACACACACACACACACACACCCACACACACACACACACACACACACACACACACACACACACACACACACACACACACACACACACATATATGTATATGGACACTTAATTACAAAATGGCACTCCTCTTCAATATCACAATTATTACAAAATACACATAGTCTGTTATTTCTATCAATCAGACCTGCCAACAACTTTGCTGGAGGTTGCTTGAAATTTTGCGTGAGGCTCCTGGGAATATCTTCACTAACTATTAAACTTTATATATGCTAAAATAAGACTTAACTAGTCAAACTATTAGACTGCCAGAGCCACATGTAAGCGTCACTGTGATTGGCTAATCAGTAGCACTAGGTGGCAGAGTGCGACGCACATCGCTCGACTCGTCGTCACCACTGCTTAGGATCATATAACCGCGGTATAAGTGTAGAAAACGAGGTTTTTGAAAATTTCTGACCAATAAATTCATTTCGCGTGAGATAACTAAGGCTTGCGTGAGTGCGTGAGACAGTGGCCAAATGCGTGAGACTCACGCGAGAAGCGTGAGACTTGGCAGGTCTGATCAATATTTCTATATCTTCACTTTTCGATGTCCAAGTCTTGTGCCAAGGAGTTTTTCTTCAAAAACAAACTGTTAGTTATCGGATATCGTGGGTGTTAGCCGATTTCTCACCCCGTGGTCGTTATAAAATGGATTAACCCTAATCCCAAACAGATTAAAGCTATATAGTCCTACATACCAGGCAGGGTGTGCAAGTTGGTCAATTCAAAAGTTAAATAGCCCACGAAGGAAATAATCTTACCGAATTTTGAAGAATAATTATTTAAAGTTCTCTGAGACTTTACTCAACTAGATGTCTTAATGAAAAGAGAGCCACAGATGTACTGAAGCTGAAACATTGTCCAACAGAATATGGATTAGTCTATATTGACAAATTCGTATAGTGAACGAATCTATTCTGTATATTTGAAATCCCGCAACAGGATTGCCTTGAACACGATGAGGCCGAAATGTGATGAACGTTCGAGGAATGAAGTAAACATGGACAGCGTGTAAATATTTAATGTGATAAAACGTATCAGAGCAGGGCAGCACAGACGGTAATGGCGTTGGTCATCTGTCTGCTGCTGTTGATTACATGTACCGTTAGAGGGGACCCGGCAGGCTGTACCTATTTCCCATCCAGTCTTAAATACGAGTGTTCCTCCAGGAACTGGGTGTTGCCTCTAGCTCTGTCAGATTTCGATAACGTCCCACAGAGCCTCACTCTGATTGATATCAACGGAGATCTTCCGTCGTCAACGCCGACAGCGACCTTTACCGGATTTGACGTCATCAATACAACGTTGTTTGACACGAATTTTGTACCAACGTTTACAATTCAGTGTTATACAGGAGGGATGTTGATCTATCACAATGGAACATTCAGTGGTCTCGGATACATTAAAGAAGTTCGTATCCAGAACTGTGAAGTGATAGCCTTGCCTGATCAGGCCTTCCAAGATTTTGGTGATTTGAATTATTTAGGTTTTGAAAATGGAGTTATTGGTGATATTGGCTTTGATGCTTTTAAAGGGTTAAATATATACCCCATGGCCGTCCCTCGTCCACTCGGAATGCTTCTGATGACATCCAAGTTGGAGGGAAGAGTACTTCCTAACGGGGTGTTCTATCATTTGACCAACGCGACAAATTTTGTGATCGACGGTACCAACCTCGACACGGTGCAAGCGGACATGTTTCAAGCCTCCATCAAACTTCGTTTCTTATCGATGCGACATAACTGGTTCACGTCCTTCCCGAGCAACATACTCTCAAACTTGCATGGACTCCAAATCCTAAATCTAGACGGGATTAAGTGGGATTGCACGTGTGATAACCTGTGGTTTCTGGATTACTGTCAAACTAACAATGTCTCTCTACGTGGATCAATGATATGTAACAGCCCAAGCACGTACAAAGGTATGTACTTCTAATACAGTGTTGAAATGGTATTTACAGTCGAAATGAATGACACAGTGCGACCTGTATTCTTTAAATGCCCTTTATGTCTCTTAATGTCCAAATTTGATTGTTACAAGCTTGGTAATATGGTTTGAGTATATTTTCATAATCTCGGTCTAAATTGTTGAAAGCAGGATTCCTGTATTTCATGCATGTTGTCTTTATCACGATTTTCGCGCAAGATGTAGACATTTGACCTTGTTCTTAAATATGAGAACATGACATTTCTTACTTGCATTGACCAAAACTTCATGACGGCGTTGTTGATGAAAGAGACGACGCTTATCCTTTTGGAATACTTGTTATTTTTTTCTTTATATTTTTAAAAGTCTCGGTTTTTTGTTCATATTTTGCCCTAGTTTCAAGGCTTTGTTTAAAATCAGTATTCCATTTACATGCCAGTGCCTTGTCCTCAGTTTTGTTTAGAGTGTGATCTATACGATGTCCCGTCAGATCTGCACTTTTTTGTTTTAAGTGTGTGGTTGCTTATGGTTTTCATTTGCTTTGTTTCCAACATAACAGATAAAAAAGCATACCTATTTAAGAAGGAAGAGTGTCCCGCTGAAATAGTTCTACCGTGTGACGATGATCTTACGGGTAGGTACATATACAAAGTTTTTGATTATCGTATTTGCATTTTACGAGTACGCCAGAATTTTCAATAATAATTTCGCGATTACGAACATTCAACAAGAATCCAAACGACAAATAAGTGGGATTTCAAACAGACTGTTTACAAATGTATTTCCTTTTTATCACATTTTAATGAAGAAACTTGTTACAATATGTCTATAGAAAGTAAATTAATCAGTTGATTGATTCGTGACGACGTTTCTGATGACGTAACGCATGGCGACAGAAAATGCAGTATTAACGCAATTCAGTCGTTTTATGTTGATGGAATAGGGTAGGAAACTAAAGGCAACAGTAATCGAATATGTAAGATAATTTAAACATTGTTTTCGGTTATTTTCTTGATAAAACATTATCGGATTTGAAAACCGCCTACTTAATCAAAACGAAAATTAAAAATTGCTGTGTTTCAAGCATTCTTTGAAAATAATTACAAAGTAATTAGTACGGACATGTTTGACTTTTTCAGGGATTGCCGTTGGAAACACGTGCTTGACATACCCCGACATAGCGGTTTACGTCGTCTCTCTCTTATCGCTCTCACTAGTCATAGCAACTCTTCTCATCAATGTTCACACAAGACGACAAAATGCGGATGATTTGGAGGATAAGTCCATGACGAACCTGGACAAGGGAAGTCAGCGGAAACTTAGTGGATCGAACTGGAACAGAGCGTCAGATAATGGAACGGAAGATATCAACCAGTGGTTAACACAGGCAAATAGAGAAAATGACATTGCTGACGAAATAATGTAGCGTGGTCAAAACTCGACTTTCTGAAGTGGACGAGTGATTTTAGAGATATTCGTTAGAGCAAGATAATATTGTCTGCATATTGTTAGGCGTAACTGTAACCGGGTTGTACTGGGGCCTTGTAAAGGATGACTAGAACAACCGGGTCGAGTTCGTTCATTTATTGCAGAGAGTCATAGTTGAAGGTACATTACCAATAGACAAGCCCTATTGTAGATATCTAAAGGAAGGTGTACAAAGAACCTGCAATACACAATCAAAAATATATTTCTTAACAAAATGTTAACAATATCAACCTACATCACTGTCAATAGCATTATTATATACATATGTTTACTTGTCAATGATAAATAACATATACTGATACTATAAAACACAAAGACAAGTATTATCCCTATATCTGATACCACAAGGGGAGGTAATCCACTTACTAAACTATAGACAACACAGATACAGATATATAGCAATTACCAAGGTATTGGATATGATCCATATCTGAATTATACATTAATCAAATATACAATTTACAATATTAATACTAAGAAACAATAGAATTAACTATGCTGCGATAATCAACACTTTGTAAATGTTTCATATGTTTGGTACCGGAGAAGTTTCTTACGCTAACTTCGGTGAGGGAGACCCTTTTCCCGTCACGTCATTGTCATCGTCCTCTCGATTGAATAGCATAAAAACACATTATATCTATATCTGCGCATTAATGCACATATCTGATTGTGAATTTAGAACATACAATGATAAGTTATCAATGGAATGCGGTAGTTGTTCCAATATATCACGAGAAAAAAGGATTGTGTGATTTAGGAGAAATTGGCGGCGAATTTCATTATTTGTTTGTACTCAACAGTCAATATTGAAGAGAGAAAAAAAATGATATATCTAGGTATTAACATGAAAGGTCAAATGTCCATCCTGTTCAGCCATGTGGTATTATCAACAACTTGTTTATATGTATTCTTTACACTGTAATGTTTATGAAAAATCTAACATTGTCATTGCACTATGTAAACGAACATGATAAAAAGTAAAGGGTACCTCGGACATTGCGTCATTATTGTCACATGTGCTTTGGGACATAAACTAAAATAGACTAAAATAACTTCGAATAATATGTCCAATTAATCATTAACACTTTCATTTCTAAATCTTCATGATGCTTGATTATGAAATAAAAACACTTAATGCTTAACTCGATGTGATCTTTGAAGTAATTCTAATATATTTCACCGGATATATATATATATATATATATATATATATATATATGTGTGTGTGTGTGTGTGTGTGTGTGTGTGTGTGTGTGTGTGTCATATATAGACACAGAATTAAACACACACACACACACAGAGAGAGAGAGAGAGAGAGAGAGAGAGAGATATAGAGAGAGAGAGAGAGAGAGAGAGAGAGAGAGAGAGAGATTTTTTTTTGTAT
Source organism: Ylistrum balloti (assembly GCF_031769215.1). Lineage (NCBI taxonomy): Eukaryota > Metazoa > Mollusca > Bivalvia > Pectinida > Pectinidae > Ylistrum > Ylistrum balloti. Next base: position 823,920 of record NW_026782255.1, on the reverse strand, counting down.
GTATGGGTATTTTTCAAAATACTGATTACATTTGTATGTTCCAAAAACCATTAAATGACATTTCAGAAAAAGAAACAATTGATTCATTAATTATCTAGGAGGTACAGACAAATAAATTTCAGAATTACTGAAAGATGAAGTATATTACAACCAGAAAGAAAATAATGCGGGATGTTTCGATGACTATACACTGTCACCTTCATCGGATAAATGGCCAGTGTGAGGCTTATTTACAGACAGAAAAATATCTGTGTCTTTTCGATGACTACTCTTTAACCTTCCTAAGGCAAATAAAAATTGATAGCGTGTTTTAATGAGATATCATTTTCCGCTGTAATAGTAGTGTGACAAGGAGACAATGATGTTATCGTGAAAACTGGTCGAATTGCTGATCATTAGGTGGTAACACGGGAGCTGATCCAGCAACGCCTTGAGAGTCTCTGTGACATACAGGCCAAGTACTCAGCTTCCAGTCTCCGGGAGCACCACTCTTTACTCCAAGAATGAGCGTTGTACAGTACTAACTTTGCTTGATAAATGTGGTTGTCACGGAACAACAGGACAAAAACGAGAGTAGAATCACGACCACAGCGCTAGGAAAACCTGTTATATTAAAGTTGATCGATTTGATTTCTGCTAAATCAGAAAGAAAAGTGACAATCCTCTGATCTTCTCACTGCTGTTACTAAGCCAAGATCGAATGCTAATGAAATCTGTTTATCCGTCCTCCCGTACGTCCGTAGTATTGCAACACTTTCCGTGTTTAAGCCTGCTGATGAGCTGGAAGGTTAAACGACCAATAAACTATTAAACTACATAGTTTTGGTTTTTATGTTGACATGTTCAATGTTTCTTTCCGTTTTATTTCGTGGTGGCTACAAACGTTCATGTCCTTTTCAATACGTGTATTGCTTCGATCTTCGCGTTGCTTCGAAGACAATATTAGATATTTTGCTATAATTCAAATTTTCTTATCTGATAAGGAAAAAATTGATTGTAAGAAATACACTGCATTAACGGTAGGGGACAAGGTTTGTCTTTCGCTGATTTGTCGTTCTTTATTATTTAAAGATTGTACAGAAGACATACAAGTTGAATATAAAAGAATTTGACAAATCACACAGTAGGACCCGATAGTGATGTCAAATACCTATGTGAGGTATATATATATATCAAGTATATTGAGTATAAATATATCTTTTTTTTTTTTGAAAATAATTTTCAAGACCTAATGAGATGGTGAATTAAAATTCGATTTCATAATTTTCAACACGATCGTTATACATCGGTATATTCTGAATCGTGCCACTTTTCTAATGAATTAAAAAAAAGCATGGCGTGTGGGTTTCGCCACACCTTCGTTACTAAACACCATTCAGCAATGACTACCAACCTCGAACATTGCACAAAAGACACACAATGTCAGTGATCAGCATCTTTTCATACAAATTTAGAATTAGATGTAGACAAGTAATAGATTAAACTACACGATACAGCTATTTCGTCTTTCTACGACCCACGGTAATGTTCGAGGCCTAAATTATTGAAACCTAGTTGGCTAGGGGTGAAAAATCGAATAATATCGACTTAAAGAAATTCCAAAACCAGATAAGACGGTAAAACACTTATATACATATAAATTTCGTATTTCTGACCACGGAGACTAAAGTCTCGGATATCATACAAAATACATATAATATATAAACAAAAACGCCTGATAATGTGGATTGATAATGTAGAACCGTGACTTTTCTTGATTTTATTTTCTCTGATCACGAACACAACACGGAAATAAATATCCGATGTAAGAAAAAGCGACACAAAGTCGCAGCGTCGAAAAAAACCCCACAAAAATACCGATACGTCAACAGAATCTCAATTCAAACTCAATTTCAATGAAACTAAAGGTCAAATATGAACGAAAGTGGAATTTACATGGAGAGTCTCCGTAAATGGTTCACTGATAATTAGACCATGTGTTTTGGAAGTGCAAGCATCTTCTACTTCACTCGTCATTTAAATCTCAGTCAGTCCAATTAAATTATGATGTCACGTTTTCAAATAAGAATAAGTTTATCAAACAATAACAGAATATCCATACATAAGTAACTGATTGCGCTTCTGTATTCTTGTTCAATAACCAAAAACAGCTACTTTAGCCATCAAATCATAACATTCAGAATATTGTAAAACATGGGGTAAATAATTTCCATCTTTATTTTTACTGCTATACAGTTTTGAACTGTAAATATCAAATAATTATTTGACTTTTTTTCAGATTTCTTATTTCTCATCATTCAGTATCTTTGTATTTAAGACATGTTAAATGAAAGAGTGAATTAATTGAAAAATCTCCCAAACAAGAGTAAAGAATGTAATGCTTGTTATCCATGAAAATATAAAAAGTAATTTATGAAATTTGATACGTCTGTTTTAATTAGACCGAGGTGTGTATCGAAAAATTCATAATATTCATTTAATTGCTACCAAAAAACGATATTATATATTTCTACATAAATTACTTTCAAAATCAATCTTTTAAAAAAATCATCACCAGATTAATGGAAAGTCTTTATATATTTACAGCCTGACCTAAAGTATTATCAAAAGACATATTTTTCGTTTTCCATAAAAGATATTCTAGATTTTGCAATTTGGCACGAGCTCGTTTAGAACCAATGGGAGATAACTCCGGGCACCTTGCAAACCAAAAATAAGAATAATTTTCATTTCCATCAGTTATGACTCTTCTTCTTTTTTCATGCCAATATTTTTACTTTTGAATATGTGATTAATATTTTGTAAAGGATATATCCTTAAATAGTGTGATAGGTATTGAAACGCAACAAATGAATAAGAACTATATTTTGTTGACTACGCTTCGGACGGAAGTGCGTATGAATTCTATTGGATACTGGATTGTTTGAAAATGGCGACCTCCGGTGGCGTATCGGGGCTCATGGACTTTGTTTCGCATTAGAGAATGCGCACAGAGTGCAAAATGGCGCTTACGCATCTCCTGATATCATGGTGATATTTGTTTGTTAATTATTTTGGGATTTTCGTGTAAAGTGGAAGAATGGCATCATCAGAAACACCCGAAGCGATGGTAAGTTGACGTCATGCACAAATATGCCGAAGATGTTTCACACCTACTGTCAAACAATGCTTACATGTCATGCATGATTAATCAAGCAATGATCACTAGCATAAATAAATCATAAACTAATATTGATTTTATTCATGTCTCACACCAGTATACAGCTGTAGGTTGTAGGTTCATGTCAGTCCTCAATTTTGCTACCGCTTGTTAACCCTGTATTAAATTGTTAAATTGCCTGTCTTGTTCCGCTGTCCAAACATGTATTGATATGCCCTTCACACGGAACTTGGGCTAACTAGGTTTTAAATAAATCGGTAATCTCTGAGTCCTAATCGATTAAGTAGGTACAGTAAACACTCTCTGTCTGCCTAATCCGAGTCCTGAAATTGTTCTGGCTGATATAATGCAAGAACACACACGCTTTTTATCAGCGAAGACAAACCGGCAATGAGATCCATTATACTATATAATTCACTACTATTGAATGTAATAATGAGTTGGAACCAATGTAATTTTGTTATTTTTGACACATACAGTTAGTTGGATTTATCTCATTTTGATTAAAAAATCTTTGTTTGTTCTGTTTTCTGGCCATTTCATATGGTACAACGTATATTTGTTAAAATCCCTAGATTCTTGATTAAGAATGTGTCTTTGAAAACAAATAGACATTAATAAGATACATTGTAAATAAAAATTACATTATATGGATGGGTATCTGTAACATAATTCTGAACAACCCTAGGGGTGTAGAACCAATGCCATACTTCTCATGAAGGTATTAGGACACCCCAAGGTATGCAGGGCAATTGAAGACTAGTAGGAACTAAGGAGGGGTGTGGTCATTGGCATCAAACTAAGGATCTTCAGTGTGATAACTTCATTACTACGTCAACCAGTTTCGTCCGAACATTTGGGCTTCTTCAGGTCCACTTCATAATCATGAACATGTGTGTCTGTAGCTTTTTTTTTTACATTTATGCTTTTAGTTGTAATGCAATGTAACTTATTAAGTAATATTTAAAGCTTTGTCTATGGGACTTTGTCACAGTCAAAATCATATTTCTTGAGATGCCCATCAGATTAATAGTAAGCTAGCCAATAATCTTGAATGCAGCCTGTTAAGAGGTGAAAAATTTTGTTTGGCATAGAAAATTGAAATGAAAAGCTTGTCAGTTAATAGCTTGTCATTGGCATTGCAATGTACATGTAGGTATCCTATGTTACATATACACAGCTAATTCCTTTGACTGTTTATATATGTGCCTGAATATTTTTGTCTGGACTCGACAGTACAACTGAAAATATGCCAGATTTATTATGATTGATTCCCACTATATTGAGAGAAAGTTTACAAGCTTTTTACATAAATTCTTTGAAGAACACTTCATCTTAACAATGTTTGTATTGTAAACCCATGAGTATGCTGTTTTTCTAATCAGCTATGGTAGGAATTCTGTCTGGCAATAAAACAATAAAGATTGCAACTGTAAAGAAAGTTCATATATATATCAATAGAAAACTGGACATGTCTGTACATATCAGTATATCTCTATAGATCACTGTGAATTGTTTCATAGCTGGATCCCTTATGATAATCTGAGTAAACATTATTGGATAAAACTCTACCATTTATGGTATCACTTGTAACTGTTTAAGATCTCATTTACAATGAGTTACCTAGTTTAGATATAAGGATAATATTAAGTCAAATGCTCAAGAGAATAGAAAACAAGAATATGTGGCATTTTTTATTTGGCAAAAACTTTTCTCAGCTTTGCTATTCACTTCCAACTATTGTAGTTACAATACCAAAGAGTCCATTCCAATTGTGGGGTCTGTAATCTTGCTTGGTTAAACGTTAGTCTCTGCAAAACTTAATTATGAATATGAGAGGCGCCTGATCCACTGATGGAATAATATTAACTTGATAATAACTCTGTAATCCTGATTGTTGAAATTAAATGTACAATTGTCATAATGTAGAAAATGATGAAAAATTTATCGATATTGAAAATGTGGCATCTTTTCTTTTACACTGTAAACCTGAGGTTCTTTAACTATCTGTATAACTTTAAGAAAATCATCAATGCAATAACGTCAGTTGTCAGCTTGTATTGTGAATCTTTCACATTAATGTTTGTTGGACAGGTATATGGTACACATTACAGAACATTTGGCTGTTAATGTTACTCAATAGATAATCACACTTTCACTGGGACGAATTAAGAATTTTTTTCATCCAATGAACATGAAACTATACATTTAAGGTATACAATTGCATAGCTGACCAAACTTCTTTTTTCTCAGAAGTTTTGTTGGGTTTCATTCCACATTATGACCCCTATTGTGCTTCTTTCCTGGCTGACAATTTTAAGGGTGGAAATAAATTACATATTTGGGATTGGAGGCTTAGTGAGCATGGGCCTATCTCTGGCAAAACATTTTACCAAGGCTTATCTTGAAAGCTGTTGAAATTCTCACTTAAAAATGGTAGAAATGTTGTGATAGGCATTCAACACACCTTTCTGGTCATTCCGAATGATTGAAGACTATTTGTTAAATTCCATTTAATTATGGTAGGGAGCTGAGATTGATTCCACTCCAATGTTTAAAACCTGTGATATGATTAAGTGGCACCTCTCATCTCTATGTAATCCCAGTCAATGTTTAATGACGGGAGGCCAGCAGGAATGTCAACACAGCCAGTTTGTCTCGAGACATCCTGGTCTTACCAAGCCACTATACCTATATCTTTACACCTGGTCAGTTGTTGGCCAGTACACAAAAATATAAATGTAGATGTACACTGGTTAGCTTTGTAGGATTTTCAATATCAGATATAAACTTGAAATTGAATTTTACATAAATAAGTATGTATAAAGAAAAACAAAAGAAAATTCAGAGCCTTGTTTCATTGAACCATTGTGTTGATTTAATCAAAAGATTTAAATACAAATATACCTATGTAATTTGATATATAATTCATATTTTGTAATTATTGAATTTCTAACTTTTTGTTTGAAATTAGAATTTACATTGATCCTAGTCTAAATTGGTATGTAGCTTTAATATTCTAGTGATTTTGTATGGAATATTTTCCCTCTCTACATGTCTAACAAAGGAAATTCACTGAAATTATCAGTTATAAATCATGCACCCTTTAATTACGGTACAAGATCACGCATATCATATTATGTATTACTAATATAAGCACTGGGATTAGGGATGCTTGGCTTCTATATATACCATTCCCTTTTTTGTCACATCCACCGAAAAAAATGCAGTATGTATTTTATAGAAATGAGGTTGTTACTTGTTCTTTGATTAACAGGTAATACCTTTGACAGTGTGAGTGAAACATGTTTTATCAATTTGAGAATTTCAATCTTGATATTTTGGAAAACATATATTCCATTATTGAAAATGTTATGCCAATTGAGGATTCTAATCCCTGTCAAAATTTTCCAATCTATACATGTATGCATGATTTGATTTTCCAAATTAAGTCTGATCCTGAATATATTAATTCTTCCAACACACTGTAGGTTAATTTCCCTCTTAGATAAAGTAAGACATGATACTCAATCCCTATTTAATGTAAAATTTAAAAAATCTTTAAATAAGCTTGACAAACTTAACATGTTGTTCAACTTGTGGTAAGACAAGTTACTCGATCCCAGTTGAATGTAAAATTTAAAAAATGCCTAAACAAGCTTGACAAACTTAACAAGTAGTTTGACTGTTACACTTTTGTGTACATTGCTCATTACATGTTGGAGTCAGACATTATTTACTTGACATAATGACATGACCAGTAGCATGTTTACTGATCTCCTGGAGATTAGTTCTTGTCTGAAGTATACAGGTATACAGTGGGAACTCACTGCTGGCCTTCTGTCTACCACCATCATCCAAATTAACGCCCCTGTTCCTGTAAACACCCCTCCCTCATGTCTGAAGTATACTGGTATACAGTGGGAACTCACTGCTGTCCTTCTGTCTACCACCATCATCCAAATTAACGCCCTTGTTCCTGTAAACACCCCTACCTCTTGTCTGAAGTATACTGGTATACAGTGGGAACTCACTGCTGGCCTTCTGTCTACCACCATCATCCAAATTAACGCCCCTGTTCCTGTAAACACCCCTCCCTCATGTCTGAAGTATACTGGTATACAGTCGGAACTCACTGCTGTCCTTCTGTCTACCACCATCATCCAAATTAACGCCCCTGTTCCTGTAAACACCCCTCCCTCTTGTCTGAAGTATACTGGTATACAGTGGGAACTCACTGCTGGCCTTCTGTCTACCACCATCATCCAAATTAAGGCCCCTGTTCCTGTAAACACCCTTCCCTCATGTCTGAAGTATACTGTATACAGTGGGAACTCACTGCTGGCCTTCTGTCTACTATCATCATCCTAATTAACGCCCCTGTTCCTGTAAACACCCTTCCCTCATGTCTGAAGTATACTGGTATACAGTGGGAACTCACTGCTGGCCTTCTGTCTACCACCATCATCCGAATTAATGCCCCTGATCCTGTAAACACCCCTCCCTCTTGTCTGAAGTATACTGGTATACAGTGAGAACTCACTGCTGTCCTTCTGTCTACCACCATCATCCTAATTAACACCCCTGTTCCTTTAAACACCCCTCCCTCTTGTCTGAAGTATACTGGTATACAGTGGAACCTCACTGCTGGCCTTCTATCTGCCACCATCAGCCTAATTAATGCCCATGATCCTTTAAACACCCCTCATTAATACCCCTGTACATATTACTAAATTTGTTCTGTGATAAAAAGAAGATAACCAGCCCTGTTTCAATAATAACTTGATAGGTTTATCATCAAATGAAACTTTAAAGAGATCCACAGGAATTTCAGAGAGAGCAAGCATATGAAGTACATGGTACAATATCAAATAGGTTTGAACATGTCTCAAATCTAATTGCAAAATTGATCTTACCTTCATTTTTTTTGAGATATTTGTGGTACCCTAGGAAATACAATTGTTAGATGGATTTGTAACAATTATAAGCCATATGCATTTAGCTCTGAAGCAAATGTATAGAAATAAGGTGTCATGTGATACAAGTGTTGCAAGTGTGGTCAACTGAGATATATGTTGGGTTCAGTACAGAGATCAGAAGTCAGATGTATGCATGTTTGTATGTACAGGAATCATTTCAGGAGAAATTATCTTATTCCCTATCTTTAGCTATCATGCTATCATCAAATTGAATAGCAAAGGTCCAGAGAATCAATTTTTCATCTGTGTGTATATCATCTTAATTCAAGCATACTTCAGATTCCATTACATGATTAGATGAGGCAACTAATGTGGACACTACTTCATCATAAGTTTATATTGTGTATGTCTCAATGCATTGATATTAAACTTGATGGTGTGTATACTAAATTTTGTGATTAGTCTGTATATCAAATGATCCTTAAATTTAAAATGTTAAAATTTAGAAATTCGGTGATCAGCTATTCCCAACTAATCTTTTACAGCCATTTTGTTTTTTTATTTTTTATGTTTCAACGTTCATCATCTGATTATCTTGTCAACACTATTCAATCTTTTTATTACAAAATGTACCTTCCAACTAACTTTTTATTTGCTATAAAAGTATCAAAATTTTGACGCTAGAATGTTGTGCTATGATTAAAATGTTTTAACTATTTTTTTGTAGGAGTTGGAGAGTCCTGAAGACATTCGCCGCGAGATCGACCAGAAGCTGGAAGAGGATGGTATGTCTCCAGACTGTACAGATGAGGACAAACTTCTTCTGGTGTGGAAACTTTATCAGCACACTGAGGTAAGTACACTGGGAGAGTAACTTAGTGATATCATTGTTTGGTTACTGGTATGTTTTCAGTAATCACTTGACAAATCTGGAATTTAGAAATGCATACATATATTGTAAAAGAGACAGGAGTATAGTGACTATATTGTGCCTGTTGCTTTAAGTGAAAATAAGAAATAAAAATATTCTGTAGATTTTTGTTGAAAAAAATTCATTTGAAGTCAGTTAAACCTGAGTCAGTGTTAAAATGTAGTAATGTATTTGTGTCAAAAAGGACCAATTAAGAATGATACATGTACAACATGTTACCTAATTTAAACAAAAATAGCTGAGGACAAAGATGTTTGACAAACACTTAAACACTGTTGAATGGGGGCACTTGAGAGAAATGCTTAATTGAAGATTGTTCGATTGACTAATCTTACCCCAGTTTCAAGATAGAAGTATCAAAATCTTCAAATGTGTTTGTCAATTGCCATCAGACATTCTCGTTTCAGAACAGGTAAACGGTACATACATGTAAGAACTCTGGTTGGTTCTCACAGAATATCTTCATATATAATTATCATACTTCCAACAGATGTAATATATTTTGTTCAATACATTAATTCCTAAAAGGCGACCCTCTAGAGAGTGAAGAATGACATAGTGTTCGCTGATTGTGAATATTTGAGTTTGACATTTAAAAATATTGATGAGTTATAACCATCAATTTCAAATCCATTCAAGATTGAAAGTAAATTCTAACCCCAATTTGAAAATAATTTAAGAGGATTGGAAATTCTGATATCTTGTTCAAATGATTTTCTTCTTTGTTGAATCTGGGGTAAGTCTACATCATACAAGAATAATGGTGAATTTATCAAGTAATTTATTGGGAAATTGTACCACATAGAAAAGCTCAAGGCAGTGTCATACATTACACGTATAGAAGATAAACACCTCAGTGACAGTAATTGGTTTTAGGTCCCGACTTCTTTCCATAAATTTTTGTTAAATGTCATTTATTTCAATAGATTACAAGTATGCTTTTAGTCCGCCTTTTAAAAAATACCTGTCGATTTCCTAATAGATGGTTTCTTGTTTTTATCTTGTTAAATCTAATTAGAGTTAAATAATTGACCCCTTCCCTACATATGTGCTCACAAACAGATTATTTCTGTCGTCCCTCCCTACATATGAGCTCACAAATAGGTTATTTCTCTCCTCCTACATATGAGCCCTACATACATGCTCACAAATAAATTATTTCTCTCCTCCTTCCCTACATACATGCTCACCTATAAATTATTTCTCTCCTCCTTCCCTACATACATGCTCACAAATAAATTATTTCTCTCCTCCTTCCCTACATACATGCTCACAAATAAATTATTTCTCTCCTCCTTCCCTACATACATGCTCACCTATGAATTATTTCTCTCCTCCTTCTCTACATACATGCTCACAAATAAATTATTTCTCTCCTCCTTCCCTACATACATGCTCACAAATAAATTATTTCTCTCCTCCTTCCCTACATACATGCTCACCTATAAATTATTTCTCTCCTCCTTCCCTACATACATGCTCACAAATAAATTATTTCTCTCCTCCCTTCCCTACATACATGCTCACCTATAGATTTATTTCTCTCCTCCTTCCCTACATACATGCTCACAAATAAATTATTTCTCTCCTCCCTCCCTACATACATGCTCACAAATAAATTATTTCTCTCCTCCTTCCCTACATACATGCTCACAAATAAATTATTTCTCTCCTCCTTCCCTACATACATGCTCACAAATAAATTATTTCTCTCCTCCTTCCCTACATATGTGCTCACAAATAGATTATTTCTGTCGTCCCTCCCTACATATGAGCTCACAAACAGATTATTTCTGTCGTCCCTCCCTACATATGAGCTCACAAATAGGTTATTTCTGTCGTCCCTCCCTACATATGTGCTCACAAATAGATTATTTCTGTCATCCCTCCCTACATATGTGCTCACAAACAGATTATTTCTCTCCTCCCTCCCTACATACGTGCTCACAAATAGGTTATTTCTGTCGTCCCTCCCTACATATGTGCTCACAAATAGATTATTTCTCTCCTCCCTCCCTACATATGTGCTCACAAATAGATTAATTCTCCTCCATCCCACCCACCACACACATATACATCCACACCTATAATATACACTTCTATTTAATTTTTCTGCACATTTTTATTATCAAATACAAGAGGGATGACCTTATCACTATTATCCTTTTCTTGATATTTTGAATCTTACGTTTTATTTTTAATTTTTTTTTAATATTGATGATCTGATTTCCGAACAAGAAACACTGTGAAGATACAAACGCTGTCTACTGTACACAAATATATCACTTTCCTACCTAAACACAAGCCTTCTGATACTGAGGATAGTATTTTGACACATATTAAAGTGTCATTTTTGAATGTCTGCCTGAAGACAGAAGAAGAAAGATCTGTTGAAATTTTACACAATTATATATTCTGGTAAATAATAATTGTTTGTTTCCATCAGGCCACTCTGCAAACAGCCATTGAAAATGAAGAAAAGTTGAAACTCGCTCAGACAGCAGAAATGCAAGAAGTTGAAAACTATGTTGAACACATTCGTCATTTGTCTGATGAAAGAGAGGCTTTAATCCAGGAACTGGAGACGGAGAATGACCAGCTGAAGACAGACATTGCACAGCTGAGGCATGACCAGAATGGTAAGTCTAAAGATGTTGGGTATTGCATCTTGTAAACAAAGTCTTAAAAATTTCTCTGTGTAATAGGTGTTTGTGATTAAGGCTTCTGCAAACACGAATAGATCAAGTTTGGGATTGTCACTTTTCAAATTTTTGTTCTTTTTGACGAAGTTTTTTTATCATTTCTCTATACATATCAAAAGGCATTCAACTGCTGCCAAAATTACATTATACATTTATACGTATAGGATGCATATATAATACATAGCTAATTAATTTTGACTATTTCTAATCGAAATCCTGTCGTATTTCCTTTACAGTGGAAGCCGTACAAAATGAAACAGCTGAAATGCTTATACAACAAGGCTTGGACGATATTGCAATGGTTTCAACCAGTGAACAAATTGCATTTCTCCTTGTTGAGCGTGCCCGACTTCTTGATGAGTTGGAAGCCGAGCAAAGCAGAACATTATCTCCCATGGAGGCTATTACGGATGGTGAGGTTTCGGAAGATGCTTTGAAACGAACTCTTGAAAAGGAACGAAATGAACACGAGGAAGAACTCATTCAAGCAAGGGAGAGCATTCGTTCACTGAAGACAAATTATGAAGAAGAAATTAATGGACTTATGGATGAAAACAATAAACTTGAGGATGACCTAATGCAGACAAAAGAAAAGGTAATTCATATATTTCTGATTTTTATGATTGTCTTTCAACTACATGAATATATTTCTTCTTTCTATCAAGGGTACACAGTGAAGACAGAAACACTCTTCTTAAATACAATTTTTCATCAGTATAATGTAATTTTTGTTCACTTTTGCCCAAAAAATTTTCTCATGCTCATTGATTTAAAAGTTTCTGTTTTAAATAAACAGCGTTCCCATTCTATAAGGGGTGTGCTGATATTGTACAGCCAAATTCATTGCTTTGTATTCCCAATTCTTTGAGCAAACAGAGCTCGAGAAATATGTAAGATTTTAGTTGTTGGTAGTTCAGGTATTTTTCTTACTTTAGCAAGACAAAAAGAAAAAGGTACATGCTAAATTAGAATAGCTGGCAGTTGGTAAATAAAAAAATGATATCAGCTATGAAAAAGTTCTGAATTCAGAGACTTTCAGGGTTTAGTGAATCCGTTTTTATTTTAAATTTTTTTTTATATGTGAAGTAACTCGTATACACAGCATATGTATGGAGAAAGTGACATGTAACAATGCTCTAACGTTGAAATTTGTGGGTTGAAGAAGTTGCTAAATTAAATGACTAAGGAAAGTTTTGATAGCAAGTGTCCTTACTGAAGGTGATATTTATCTTAATTGTCATTATTGTGTTATCTTAAGTCATATTCTATTGATGAAAACCATTAACTCACACTAACACAAATAATATTTTATCGTTGGGTGTAGATAATATTGGTTTTCATTTTTTAAAAATCTATGAAAAATTTTAAAAAATCATCGCATTTAATCAGTATAGAATTTCATTATTTCATCCAATACAGAAATGACAAATTATGTTTTGTCAATTCTTTAAAAGGAATAAAACTTGTCTTTCTAATCTTTTTCTCCCATTCTCAATTTATGTATACACTAGGTTATATGTCTCTCAAATCTGGAACATTGCTATCGTTCTGTGTGCTATAAATGATAACATGTCATTCATTTATAAACCAGATCGACAATAGTGAGTTGCCCCGATGACATCTTGTAAAGGATATACGTATATATATCAGTATTTCTTGACAATACCGTTACACATTCAAAAAGTAACTCGCACAAGACCATTTTTATTTAAATTTTTTTAAACAATTAATATAATTTTATTCTATATATAATACCTATCATTTGATCAGTCTACATTGAATACTCGTATTGTCTTGTAAGGACGACATGTTATTTAAGGTTATTTGTTCAAGGTCCAGTGATTTTTAACTGGCTGTTAGATATTTTAACACAGTTGACCTACTTACGTTTGAAATTAGTTCATCATTATTACAAGACTGGTTCAATGACCTGTTTATGAGAACTTCATGCTGGTTTTAAGTCATTATATCCGACAAATATTTTGACAAGTTTATAAGTAATGCTTTTAAAATATAAGTAGTAGTGATTGGAGAGATTTATTTGAATTAACTTTTTCAAAACACAAGACCTTTTTCAGTATTCCTTTCCACTTAAAGTTAACATAATCTTACCATAATTTCTTAATTTGTAACATTTTGATGGATTTATACTTTCAAATCCAAGAGTTTTTTCTCAAGCACTTTGTCTTGACATTCAGGTTCAATATATCTCCCTTACCTTATGATATTGTTGTCTTCTATAATATATTTATATTGTATTTCTGACTTTGTTGATAGGGGTATATTGTATTTCTGACTTTGTTGGTAGGGGTATATTGTATTTGTGACTTTGTTGGTAGGGGTATATTGTATTTCTGACTTTGTTGGTAGGGATACATTGTATTTCTGACTTTGTTGGTAGGGGTATATTGTATTTCTGACTTTGTTGGTAGGGGTATATTGTATTTCTGACTTTGTTGGTAGGGGTATATTGTATTTCTGTATTTCTGACTTTGTTGGTAGGGGTATATTGTATTTCTGACTTTGTTGGTAGGGGTATATTGTATTTCTGACTTTGTTGGTAGGGGTATATTGTATTTCTGACTTTGTTGGTAGGGGTATATTGTATTTCTGACTTTGTTGGTAGGGGTATATTGTATTTCTGACTTTGTTGGTAGGGGTATATTGTATTTCTGACTTTGTTGGTAGGGGTAGATTGTATTTCTGACTTTGTTGGTAGGGGTAGATTGTATTTCTGACTTTGTTGGTAGGGGTATATTGTATTTCTGACTTTGTTGGTAGGGGTATATTGTATTTCTGACTTTGTTGGTAGGGGTATATTGTATTTCTGACTTTGTTGGTAGGGGTATATTGTATTTTTGTTGGTAGGGGTATATTGTATTTGTGACTATTGTATTTCTGACTTTGTTGGTAGGGGTATATTGTATTTCTGACTTTGTTGGTAGGGGTATATTGTATTTCTGACTTTGTTGGTAGGGGTACATTGTATTTCTGACTTTGTTGGTAGGGGTATATTGTATTTCTGACTTTGTTGGTAGGGGTACATTGTATTTGTGACTTTGTTGGTAGGGGTATATTGTATTTGTGACTTTGTTGATAGGGATATATTGTATTTCTGACTTTGTTGGTAGGGGTATGTTGTATTTCTGACTTTGTTGGTAGGGGTATATTGTATTTCTGACTTTGTTGGTAGGGGTATATTGTATTTCTGACTTTGTTGGTAGGGATATATTGTATTTCTGACTTTGTTGGTAGGGGTATATTGTATTTCTGACTTTGTTGGTAGGGGTATAGTGTATTTCTGACTTTGTTGGTAGGGGTATATTGTACTTTGTTTCTGACTCTGACTTTGTTGGTAGGGGTATATTGTATTTCTGACTTTGTTGGTAGGGGTATATTGTATTTCTGACTTTGTTGGTAGGGGTACATTGTATTTCTGACTTTGTTGGTAGGGGTACATTGTATTTCTGACTTTGTTGGTAGGGGTATATTGTATTTCTGACTTTGTTGGTAGGGGTATATTGTATTTCTGACTTTGTTGGTAGGGGTATATTGTATTTCTGACTTTGTTGGTAGGGGTATATTGTATTTGTGACTTTGTTGGTAGGGGTATATTGTATTTCTGACTTTGTTGGTAGGGGTACATTGTATTTCTGACTTTGTTGGTAGGGGTATATTGTATTTCTGACTTTGTTGGTAGGGGTATATTGTATTTGTGACTTTGTTGGTAGGGGTACATTGTATTTGTGACTTTGTTGGTAGGGGTATATTGTATTTCTGACTTTGTTAGGTATATTGGACTTTGTTGTATATTTGTATTTCTGACTTTGTTGGTAGGGGTACATTGTATTTCTGACTTTGTTGGTAGGGGTATATTGTATTTCTGACTTTGTTGGTAAGGGTATATTGTATTTCTGACTTTGTTGGTAGGGGTATATTGTATTTCTGACTTTGTTGGTAAGGGTACATTGTATTTCTGACTTTGTTGGTAGGGGTATATTGTATTTCTTTGTTGGTAGGGATATATTGTATTTCTTTTGTTGGTAGGGGTATATTGTATTTCTGACTTTGTTGGTAGGGGTACATTGTATTGTGATTTTGTTGACTTTGTTGTTGGTAGGGGTATATTGTATTTCTGACTTTGTTGGTAGGGGTATATTGTATTTCTGACTTTGTTGGTAGGGGTATGATGTATTTCTGACTTTGTTGGTAGGGGTAGATTGTATTGTATTTGTGACTTTGTTGGGGGTATGTTGGACTTTGTTGGTAGGGGTATATTGTATTTCTGACTTTGTTGGTAGGGGTACATTGTATTTCTGACTTTGTTGGTAGGGGTACATTGCATTTGTGATTTTGTTGGTAGGGGTAGATTGTATTTCTGACTTTGTTGGTAGGGGTATGTTGTATTTCTGACTTTGTTGGTAGGGGTATGTTGTATTTCTGACTTTGTTGGTAGGGGTATGTTGTATTTCTGACTTTGTTGGTAGGGGTATATTGTATTTCTGACTTTGTTGGTAGGGGTACATTGTATTTCTGACTTTGTTGGTAGGGGTACATTGTATTTGTGACTTTGTTGGTAGGGGTATATTGTATTTCTGACTTTGTTGGTAGGGGTATATTGTATTTCTGACTTTGTTGGTAGGGGTATATTGTAGTAGTGAATTTGTTGGTAGGGGTATATTGACTTTGTTGGTAGGGGTATATTGTATTTGTGACTTTGTTGATAGGGATATATTGTATTTCTGACTTTGTTGGTAGGGGTATGTTGTATTTCTGACTTTGTTGGTAGGGGTACATTGTATTTGTGATTTTGTTGGTAGGGATACATTGTATTTGTGACTTTGTTGGTAGGGGTATGTTGTATTTCTGACTTTGTTGGTAGGGGTATATTGTATTTCTGACTTTGTTGGTAGGGGTATGTTGTATTTCTGACTTTGTTGGTAGGGGTATATTGTATTTGTGACTTTGTTGGTAGGGGTATATTGTATTTCTGACTTTGTTGGTAGGGATACATTGTATTTGTGACTTTGTTGGTAGGGATACATTGTATTTGTGACTTTGTTGGTAGGGGTACATTGTATTTGTGACTTTGTTGGTAGGGGTATATTGTATTTGTGACTTTGTTGGTAGGGGTATATTGTATTTCTGACTTTGGCGGTAGGGGTACATTGTATTTGTGACTTTGTTGGTAGGGGTACATTGTATTTGTGACTTTGTTGGTAGGGGTACATTGTATTTCTGACTTTGTTGGTAGGGGTACATTGTATTTGTGACTTTGTTGGTAGGGATACACTGTATTTGTGACTTTGTTGGTAGGGGTATATTGTATTTGTGACTTTGTTGGTAGGGGTATATTGTATTTCTGACTTTGTTGGTAGGGATACACTGTATTTCTGACTTTGTTGGTAGGGGTATATTGTATTTGTGACTTTGTTGGTAGGGATACACTGTATTTGTGACTTTGTTGGTAGGGGTATATTGTATTTGTGATTTTGTTGGTAGGGGTACATTGTATTTGTGACTTTGTTGATAGGGATACACTGTATTTCTGACTTTGTTGATAGGGGTGCATTGGATTTACATGTAAGAAATATAATTTTTAAATGTATATATGTTCTGTATATATGTTCTGTATATATGTTGATGTTTGAATTAACTTGTCATTGTGGTTTCTGTGATACACTAGGGTTCCAACATTTTGAACTTCATATTTGTCTATATCAATGCTCAGGGTATACTATTCTCAAACGTTTTGCTCTGATCTGGATCTGAAATTATTATCTTTATAAGCCTCCCCTCCCCCCCTACCACCCCGACAAAAAAAAAAAAAAAAAGACAAAAAGAAACTATTAGACTGTAAGACCTGACAAAGCCAAGGAAAACAGTGAGTGGGCTTATTGCCAGGCATTATTACAGGATGAATATGGTAATGTGTTGGCTATTTTGATTATAATAAAAATTAATTTTCATTGTTATATTCACAGAGATAGATACATACATGTATGTGTCTGTTTTTTTGACTGAAATAACACAGAAATATGTATATTGATGTTTGACAGAGGTGTTGGTTCAGTATTCTGAAGGCATTCAACACCATAATGGTATTTTCTTGATAATATTGTGATAATCATTTCATGCATGATTTTAAGCAAGATTAAATTGGACTGTCAAACTTTCATGAAAGTCTTTAAACGTAATTTATACCTCTCCACGTGTAAGATTCTATGGCAGAAACACAAATATTTCGGGAGGAATTTTGAAGTATTTTCAGACTGTCAATAGGTATGCCTCGTCAGACAAAAACTAATTTGAAACACATTAATTTAATTGTTGTACACGTCAGCTACTTAACTATTTAATTGTCCTCAATTACT
Source organism: Ylistrum balloti (assembly GCF_031769215.1). Taxonomy (NCBI): domain Eukaryota; kingdom Metazoa; phylum Mollusca; class Bivalvia; order Pectinida; family Pectinidae; genus Ylistrum; species Ylistrum balloti. The sequence continues at coordinate 805,834 of NW_026782255.1, read as the reverse complement.
ACCCTGGAGGCGAAAATGTGTTTGAAATTTGATGAAATATTGATAAAGACTTTCCCATATAATCGTAGTGTTTATCATACAGATCAAAGCTATAGGGATTAAATATATAGGAATACTTTATGTCAAAACTGTCCTCCAGGAATCAAGGTGTACTCGATAGCTGCAACGCTGTAATTTATTATCATACATTGATAAGAGTTTCAATAGATTTTTCGTATGTTAGATAATTTGTACGACTAGATTATACAGCTACCTTGTGGGTCAGATCGGTTAGTCTGAAACAGGTGCTGAGTAATTAATTAGAACCGTATGGCAATTTATCATCTACCCAGTTGGATTCCTTACATAATTTACATTGTGGCACTGTCTGAAACAGGTGGCCAGTATATTAAACCAGTTTAGTTATTAATTCACTATTCAGGTGTATGAAATACCGAATTTTCGTTAGAGTTAGTATAAAGAGAGAGTTTAATAATGAAATTGTTTTGGCAGAAATATGTCTATCTATAATGAGGGTAGATCTGTGTAGCTAGCTGTAGGATATGCTTCTGTATGGAGCTCGTTGCGTTCTGTCCAAGCAGAAGCTTTTGTAAGCCTATAGGATTTTTTAAGGGATAATGGAGAGGAAACGTATTGACAGAGCCATTACGATCAGCAATTTGAGACTGAAAATCAATGGATTTAATTGGGTGTTTCTTGGCGATTCAGAGTAACCTTGTGGAGTTGTAATCGTTGACAAACAAATAGAACTTACTGGATACTGGCAAAGTTTAATATTTTAAGGTACACTACCCGGGTGTTAGTAAACAACGGTGTTCACGGTAGCTCCCATTGATTCGGAATTTGATTATAAAGGGAAGGGATGACTGAAATTACTGGTGACAGGAGTCAGACGAGTTTACGGATCATGACTTCTAAACGGAAAAAGGTTGGTGGTAAACAAAGCAGGTTTATTAAGCATTATAAGCAGTATCAGTGTATTTTATATCGTTTTAGACATCTAATCTTAAACATGTTTTTAATGCAAATGAAATTTTAAACTTCATGAAACAACTACTGGATCATATTATGACATTTTAAGAGGAGACTGTGGGGTGATCTGGTGCATCAAAACACATAAATATGCTTGCTCGGCAGTTAAGACCATTCCTGGAAATATCAATATACATTACAACCAATGCGTTTTCAGTAGAAATGTATCCAATTGCTGTGGTGTTGCAATAAGCCCACCTCCTGCTTTGAGTCGGGGGTAATAAATTGGCCCCTTGGATTAGTACAGGATAATTAAGGTACCATATTATAGATGTCACGATGTTCAGAACCATGAACATTTTTCACAACATTTTAACATTGGTTTCAGCTACATATCAGAGTAAACTCTGTATTACATCAAATTCATGATATTTGCCTTTATTGATAAGTCAGTTTGTTGATAAACAAAATTTTACCCATTAATTTAAAAAAGCCTTTTCCTGAAAGCCAATTTTTATCGAAGAATGTAAATGATACCAAAGTCCCTTTTGTTTAATTTTTGAGAAGAAAATATTGGAATGCACTGGTTTGTTAAGCCAAATATCATCTTTTGTGTAGATGCATGCATATTGCAACCTTGTGTACTTTTGGTATCTTGACGTGACAAAATGGATTCTTATAATGGGCCATTGTAGGTGAACAAAGCATATTGTTACAAAATATTTTTTGTTGATATTTGTAACTGTAGAACTGCTAGCTTATGTGCCTACTTAATGCTTTAAGTTTGTTTACATATAGCAGAATCTATGTGGTTTCTGGTATCGTAATATTTTTTCAGCTTTTCTATCATGTACATGATTTTTATGGCTGTACCAGCAGGATCACAATAGTCTGTAGCAAAATTTTAGGAAATACCCGATCAATATAACGCAGTAGATGGACAGCATGAAATGTAGCTGGATTTACAACACAAGTAGGACACAGCTGAACAGAACTATACAGACAGATTTTAGGTGTTTTACAATTAATACAACATATAATTGTATCTGTGGTGTTGTATCTGTGGTGTTGTATCTGTGGTGTTGTATCTGTGGCGTTGTATCTGTGACGTTGTATCTGTGACGTTGTATCTGTGGTGTTGTATCTGTGGTGTTGTATCTGTGGTGTTGTATCTGTGACATTGTATATGTGATGTTGTATATGTGTATCTGTGGTGTTGTATCTGTGGTGTTGTATCTGTGACAGTGTATCTGTGACATTGTATGTGTGATGTTGTATATGTGACAGTGTATCTGTGACATTGTATGTGTGATGTTGTATATGTGAGAGTGTATCTGTGACATTGTATGTGTGATGTTGTTTATGTGACAGTGTATCTGTGACATTGTATGTGTGATGTTGTATATGTGACAGTGTATCTGTGACATTGTATGTGTGATGTTGTATATGTGACAGTGTATCTGTGACATTGTATGTGTGATGTTGTATATGTGACAGTGTATCTGTGACATTGTATGTGTGATGTTGTATATGTGACAGTGTATCTGTGACATTGTATGTGTGATGTTGTATATGTGACAGTGTATCTGTGACATTGTATGTGTGATGTTGTATATGTGACAGTGTATCTGTGACATTGTATGTGTGATGTTGTATATGTGACAGTGTATCGGTGACATTGTATGTGTGATGTGGTATATTTGACATAGTATAATTTTGTACTTGATCTACAGACAAAATTGAAATTTTCAATTAAAAATGTAAACTAATCCTTTTTCCTTTCCTTTCAGTTGGTTGAAACTGAGAAAGAAAACACAGGGCTGAAGGATGAATTACACCAGATGAAGTCAGACTCAGGTACAGACTGGTATTAATAGATAATCGCCTTTGCTAGAATAGATTCTTATCATACTGAAATGTCAACAGCTTCAGCGAAAACAGAATTTATTGATTTGCCGAAGTGACACCAAAATAAAGTTTTAAGTGCATTTTGAAAACTAAATTTTACTGCTAAATCCAGACATTTGATTATTAAAATCTGACACTAAGAAGGTTTCTATGACAACAGATGCATTATCCTAACCATTCAGAATCTATTTAAATACAAAGATAGAATCTGTAACTTCATTTCAATATGATCTGATGTTGACAAATTTCTTACATTTTGGATAAAAAGTCAGCAATTTCAGTTTGCTTCGTAATGCTGATAAGGTATGGTAGTATAATACTAGAGTTAAAAGGACTTTTGTGACAGTTTTTATATCTTTGGTTTACCAAATAACTTGTTCCCTTTAATACACAATGTATTACGATGAGGTGCTGTTCTGGGTCCAGATTTTTACCACTCCAGTAAATATTTCGTATTGATGTCAAACAATGTCTTTACATACATTCTGATATTTTCAAACAATTCTTGTCTATTGTAACATTGCTTAGTAATCTCGGCCACAATAACATTAACTACAGGCCAATACAATAGTCCTTAGTAATTAGACACAGGTAAAACTCAGGTGTGAAGTGTGCCGGCCGGCAGGTCAGATCTAACCCCATAGCCACTTAAATCTCTAAATGGACAGGTTGTGTCATGTCCAGAACTTAAATGACCGTGGCTCAGGACTTCTCTACATTTATAAAGGGACCTTGTTAAATTACCTAGTCTAAAACACTCAAAACTGTGGATAAATATGAACATTAATATTTCTTTATATCCAAAGGTTGGCTAAAATTTGTCCAAAAAAAGCTTTTGAAAACTCCTGTTGCAGCAAGTTTGTGTGGGTTTTTTTTTTTGACATAATTATATGAGAAAACAGTTATTTCCTATCTTCCTATGTAAAATCCTAAATATTTGACTCAAGTCACAGGTAGATGGCCTTGTGTTTATTGCACTCTGGCCTCGTGCAGTATAACACATGGTCAACTCTCAACACCTTGGGTCAAATGTCTTTGACTATTGCTTATGAAGGCATGGAACGTTTGTCTGCATGATATCGCTTCAAATATATTATCATTTTCTCATCATCTGTACCTTAAAGTTTAGTTAAAATAATATTTTGTAATCAAGCGAAATTTTTTTATTTTAGTGGAATACTTTTCAGGTGATTGGTTTTAGAAATAAAAGTTTGAATTGATTTCCGTTCCAATGCATGTTTAATACTTCATAAATTGATATAACCCTCACAGTTTGCACCAAACTCTGCCGTGAAATACTTCACTCTTCACAAAGTGTGTGATTATCAGAATTACTGAATTTGATCCCCAAAACGTATTTTGTATTGAACGTGGACCTCAACCTGTACTTTGATGATTAACAATCTCAGATTTTTAAATCTTCAGACATCGATGTTTATCTTTTTAACATTTATTTTCTTTAAACTGGTGACATCTGAATAGAAAATGTAAATGAAAATGTGTTTTTCGTCTTCCAAATTATGAAAGCACATCCTGTTCTCTGCTGCCAATATTCAATCTATTGTCATGAATCATTAAGCGGTATTATTTTCATAGGTCTTTCTGTTTGTTTTCTTTTTTTTTCTTTTCGAACCCTGAAAATATATGATATACAATAAAGCAAAATTGAATTACCTGTAGGCGTAGTGTTATAGGTGTGTCATGCTTTTGGAGTACCATGTGTGCATTTTACCTGTGCTGACGAGATCAATATGTACAAGCAGGGTAACGTAACGGTTCTTCAGAAATATTGATTGCATTTTGATAAAAGGTTTCAGAAGTGTCCAATTGTGAAGATTTTTCTATTCAGGTTTAAGTCTGAACCTGAATTTTCTCTTTAAGCTGAGCTTTGTGGTATTTCATACAAACCGTAGTTAACCTAATGCTGAAGCATGCTCTTTTCCTTCAGACCACCTACTATATACCAGGTGTAAACATTCTTGTTTATTATATACATGTACATATTATTAAATAGATGGAATGCTCACAGCTCACAAATAACCCGCCTCCCTAGTTTGGTCAATCTTTTAAGCTGGGGGTATGTATCTTCTCTAGAAATATTATAAAGCAGAGGGATTGTCGTTAAGTCTTTCAGCAATAATTTAAGACATTTATACTTATCATTGACGGAACTCTGCATTCCAAATAACTCTACACACTCTACCAAACAAACACTTATCATACAGAAAAAAGTGTTTCCTAGCTCTAAATCATTTGTAAAGTTAAGCTTCCGGATGGAAGCACTTGTCAGGGGTCTTACTTTAAGAGGAAAGTGTACCTTACGAGATGGTCTGACAGGTTACCTCACACCTCATCAGGTCCACATGGGGAATCAGACCCCGGATGTCAAGGTGAAATGCGAGTGTGTTACCACTGCACTGCCCAACCGCTTTTCCTGTTTAACTTACAATTTCATTTGAACAGAGGTCTGTGCTGTCACATTCCGAGGTCATTCGCCAAGTAGTTATCTAAATATCAACTATGTGTGAAAGTTGTAGCAGCTTCTCAGGTGGTACAGCAAATATTTGACTTTTTTAGTTTATCCCATTCAAGTGTTCACATATGTACATATCGTCAACTGGATTTGACCTCCTAGTGCGGCAGGTTGGGAAATGTAAATATTGATATTTCATAGTTTGGATAAGTTTTGTATTGAGTTACATGTACTTGGTGGTAAAGGGATTTGTGGTGTAGAGTATTATTGATTAAAGTTGATTAAATATCGATCTTAGCTATATCATGGTCTTATTTACATAGTTTAATTTGAAGACAGTATCAAAGTTTGGGAATGTAAGACTGCCTTATGAAGCATCACAGCCCATTCTAGTATATTCCCTCCTCTTCAGAATGAACATATGACCATATCTGTCCAGATATAGCCTGTACATGGTATGAAGCCCCCTTACATGTATTGCTGTGCAATAAAGTTTAAATAAATGAAATTTTCATCAGCCTGTAATAAGTCTTGACCCCCGACTGCAAGTAAGAATTTGGATATTGCCCTCAAGCCCCACTGGCTTATTGTCTTGTGATAAGCTCCCCTGACTGCGAGTAAGAATTTGATGTTTCCCCCACCTCCTCTGACTTATTGTCCTGTAATAAGCCCACATCTGGCTTTGAGTCAGAAATTGTATGTTGCCCCCAACTTCCCAACTAGGCCACCTGTTTTGGCTTATTGTGCAGTAATAAGCCCACCCCTGACTGTGAGTCAGAATTTGTGCCATGACTTATTGCAGGGTGAAAGAATTACTATCTTACTAGTTGCATCAATTACAGTTGGACAAGTTGGTTTGGTTATTCAAAGTTTCCATTTTTTTTAGTATACAACCAATAAATTGTGCACCCTCGTATTTTCAATACTTTAACTATAATTGTCAGTGTTAGATCTGTTAAATGCTTTGTTTAAAATTTGAATCTGTCGATTCATTTAATTTCTGGAACACATCTCTTGAAAAGATGGTGTGAATTTTTCAATAACGTTTGCTGCAAGAGGAAAAATCTTCTGCAAAATTTGACACATTAACAGTATTTCTGTAGACAAAATTATCTACTTCACGGTTGCATTAGAAATTATTTTTTTTACTTCATGTAACAGATGTGAAACCTTATTAGATATTAAGTTGAAATAGAAAATATTACATTATTTACACCAAGTCTACCTGAAGATCTTAACTTTTAGGAAAAGTGATTGATTAATAATACAAAATGAGCTATTAGTTTTAATGGAGGTTCCTTATTGAAACAGTGCATTTTGATATTGTGTTGAATCAGAGATCAATTTTCTGTCGCATTTTTGGTTCTAGATTCACGAGCATCGACTCCTCGAGTGGGGCGTCCTCCAAGTCCAGCTCGCATGCCTAATGATGTGGCTCTGCGGAACATCATTCAAGAAAAAACCAAGCTAGAAGGAGAACTCCTGACTCTGAAATCTCAAATCAGGACCTTGGAAACTGCCAGTGAAGAAATGACTCAGAAAGTGAGTCAAAATTAGATGATTTTTGTAACGCAAAAACACAATTTGGTGAAAGTGGCAAATAATTTTGTTTCATTCAAATTTTTAATAAATTGACAATTTTTACTTGGCTTGGTTTGGACTTGCTGGCTCCACAGGGGCTCCTGGAATAGTTTATCAGCTCCATGTTATCGTTTGATTTGAAAGACATAAACATTTTGACCTAATTAAACTCTTGAAGGAAATTGTCCGCGAAACAGAATCCTGGAAGTTTACATCTTATAAGCTAGGTACAGATTCATGTAATGACTTAAAATATCATAAGGCATGATATAAGGTTTAGCTTCTTTATCACTGATAAAGCAATTTCCATTTATTTATTACTTTATCTTTGTCATAAATAGTTGAAGAGTGTTGAAGAGGAGCTGGCGAAAACCCAAAGCCTTTATCAACAGCTACAGATGAAAAACAGAAGTCTGAAAAGTGAGATTGAGGAAGCAGAACAACAACTTGATGAAGCTGAGGTAGGTAATGGTGGATTCGAATAATGGGAGATGTTAAAGACCTTTTTGACAGCTAAGATCATGTGATATGGTTTCTGAAGGAGTTAATTCAGTCATCTATGAGTTCTAATTGGCTACGAGGTGACTAATTGGGAGCATTTAAACACTTTTCTGCAGTTGTAATCGCTGAGTGTGTGTTAGTTCTAATTTTGGTAAACTTTGATCAGATCTTTAGAAATAAAGATAAATCTGTCATTTCAGAAGAGGGCCTTTTGATTTTTAAAAGATTAAATCTACACACGTTGGCGATGTAATCTTTAAAATTGTCATGTCCGACATTTTTAAAAGATCTGTCCTTCAATTTCTTATGTAATTTAAATCAAGGGGGATTCAGTTGAAATAGATTTGTTTCTTTATGGGAAGTTAACATGCTTTTATTATGGAAAAGACTATAAACCAAATTTGAGTGGTTTTGTAAGATCAGCAATTTTTTTTTACAGATTTATTTTGATGTATGAAATGAAATCTTGATGGGGACATTTTTTTTTTTCCAGGGTAATATCGATGAGATAACAGCGGAGAGGGAAAAAATGAGGGAGAGTCTGAACTCCACGGAAAATGAGATGAAAACTCTCCGAGCGGAGCTCCAGGCATCTGGCAGTTTAAAGGTGGTTTTCTCTGATTGGTATAGTCTTCGAAAAATTGTGATGTTGTTTATTATTGTACATGTAGATAAACTTGGTGTTATTTCTGATCAGTATATTGGTGCTGAACATGATATCATTTTCAATCTACAGATGTTTTGATTTCAATAGTTTAAGTTCAGATGATATCAAACTATACTTTTGCTTACATGCCAGAAAGGCAAGAGAATTTGATAATGCGATGTCATTAATCAGTTTGACATCAATATTTTCCTTGCAACACATTCGCAATAATCATTACTTTCAAGTATTACTGCCAGGTAACTAGCATGCAGGTTTAATACTTCAAAGGAATGACCTTGACCCACTTTTAAACGATTTAGTTAACAAGTTAACAGTACAGGAACAATGGGCCTCTTGTTGTTATATTTGTTTACTCTGATGGAGTAAATTTGATAATCTTGTGGGTAGTCGGGTTACCTTTGCTTTGAGTGATATTACGCGATAGTGATGAACGAGGGGAACACACTGACTGGTGTCATTATTGTACACACTTTTGTATTTGGTAATGTTTTCTTGTGTCGTCCTCATTTATCATAGACGTTTTCCTGTTGTAACTTTTCAACCGAGCATGACACATCATTGATTGAAGTTGTATTAGAAATACCAGGCCATGTTTGTAGTGATGATATTTTTGCACCCTTCAACTGAGAAATTTATGAAGAGGCAAAATGATAACATGATATCTGAACAAGCAATGACCTGTAGAATTTCTTACCCTCTATAAGTCTAGAGTAGATTGAATTACGTCATCACACGGTTCATTATGTTATTTTATCATTGGTAGCGTGCCGTTATAAGGCAAGTGATTTTTTGTCCAGACGTAGGCGCACCTGTTATGTTTTTACTTGTCTGTTTGTTACGACGTTTATATCCACATTATTACATGGGACAAATTTTTTTGACTAATGTCTCATTATACAATTCGTAATGATGAGCTACTGTTTGAGAAAATGCTTAATGAAAGGACTCCAACAACTAAACCAGTCAGTAAAATGTGTTTCATTTCAAAAATAGTGCCATTTTAGTTCTTAGTTCTTTCTAAGTGTTTTGGATTTTAAATCATACTTTCATATGTAATAAAAAGTACATTTGTTAGATGTGAATTGAAATAAAAAATATCAAAAGGTTTAAAGAATTAGAAATTTAAATGCGATCGATATATGTTTGAAAGAGTTGCTTTATAGCTTCAATTTAACTTGTCTTACTGATGTCATCTGATACACCGTTATTCGTGTAAATTGTTTGAAATCGTAAGATTATTGATACGGTCGGAACTTTTTACTTTATCGTAGAGATAATTTAAATCATGTGAATCCTGAAATAAAATCTTCTCACATATTAAATACACACCACTGATAACATATTCTACAACATAATGATGATATATATACATATTCATTTAATTTGACTTGGCACTTTTACAAGTGTGTAATTGTACATCAGGTATGTGATTTAAGATTCTAATGGTTGGACGACAAGATGATTTACTATTCAACATAAATTCCTGAAACTTAATTCCTATCATTTGATTTAAATTTAAAAGTATTAAAGTTGGAGAACATTTTTTTTTCAAATGACGAGTACTTAGTGAAGATAAAAATAGGAGAAAATTTAATTGAACAATCAACTTAAGGATGAAATATTTGATAATGTATCATAATTCAGTTAGACAGAAGATTAAATTTTCTGTTACTATATAGGAGGGATAAGGTAGCATAACATTCCTGTTTCATTGGCCTCCTTTTTACAAACTTAACCTCCCCCATCCCCTCCCTTCTTACACCTCTCCTTGACCTCCCCCTTCGTAAGCCAACCTCCTCCACCAACCACCTCCCTCACCATCAACTCTCACTCCCATTCCATCCCCAACCCCACTAAAAATAACAAACACAAGGAGAAAAAAAACCCAGAAAAACAACCAAACAAAAAATACTGGATTTTAGTAAAATAAAATGAAATAAATATATAGGTAAAGAAAATTTAAAATAAAAACTGTATTTGTACAAAGATACACTGTATTTGTATGACATGAGATACACTGTATTTGTATGACATGAGATACACTGTATTTGTATGACATGAGATACACTGTATTTGTATGACATGAGATACACTGTATTTGTATGACTTTTTTTGTATGAACTCCTTTTGTTTTTTTCATTACCTTGTAATGTACATTATATATACATAAAAGTGCTGTCATCTCTTAAAAATACAAATTATCTGATGTATTTCAAAAATCAGCTTTACAACCAGAAGGGAAAAACAATCTTTTAATAACAGTTTTTTATTTTCATTATTTTTATTTGTTAGCTGTTACATTGTAAATACCTGGGTATGTATTTCAGTGCTCAGTAGTAAATCTTCAGTAACAATGGAGATCTTATGTATTTTAAAATACAAATTATCTGATGTAGCTTTACAACCAGAAGGGAAAAACAATCTTTTAATAACAGTTTTTTATTTTCATTATTTTTATTTGTTAGCTGTTTTCTGTTGGTAAAGGCTCCGTTTAAATTCTGTAGTTAGTGTTGTGAAAAACTGAAAAGAAATTCAAAGTACTGGGGTTAACCACAGATTAAAGTATTAAAATGTGACCTTTAATTATTCTGTGACATATTGTAGTATGGATTACTATGTAAGTCGTAAATATCGGTGCTATATTAGCGGTGTGCTCGGGATCAGTTTTATTGCTGTAATAGATCATACTAAATTAACTTTCCAGGCTTTGTGCCGGTTCTATATCACACTTCTGATCAAGGCCCCGAAACACTGATCATGATTAAAGTTTTTAAAGTTTAAGTCAAAATTTAGAAAACATTTTATTTTAATTTTTACATGAAGTTTATATAATTTATATCTTATACACACATATTGTAAATATGAAGAATTATGGTGACATTTGTGTGGTTTTCATGTTTTTTTATTTTGTCTTGTTTTGATGTCTACAGGAAAGTTCTCAGACAATACCCAGACGAAACTCAAACCTTTATAAAATATAATTACAGTACATGTACTTTCTTATTGAATTCATGCTTTGTATTGCAATTTAGGTCAGCAGGTCAAAGGTTAAGGCTGCTCTAAATACCAGTTGATAACTTGATTGAATTGTGACCCTCTTCATACTTCCTATTTCATATTCATTAAAATGACTTCCTTTGGATTTGTTTTTCAGTTCTAAAGAATAAAGGTCAAAATGTTTAGTACTAAGGTTAAAGGTCAAGATGGCTAGTACTGAGGTTAAATGTCAAGATGACTAGTACTAAGGTTAAAGGTCAACATGTCTAGCACTAAGGTTAAAGTTCAAGATGGCTAGTACTAAGGTTAAATGTCAAGATGACTAGTACTAAGGTTAAAGGTCAACATGTCTAGCACTAAGGTTAAAGTTCAAGATGGCTAGTACTGAGGTTAAATGTCAAGATGACTAGTACTAAGGTTAAAGGTCAAGATGGCTAGTACTGAGGTTAAATGTCAAGATGTCTAGTACTAAGGTTAAAGGTCAACATGTCTAGCACTAAGGTTAAAGGTCAAGATGGCTAGTATTAAATGAAGAAGATTGGTTTCATAAGGGAAAAAAAATCTGTAGGAATGGTTAAACTTAATTTAAATTGAAAATTTCCGTTCCTTATAGTTTGTTGGCCACACACACCATTACTTCAGTCAAATCCTTGTTTTATTGTTAGCGAAATCTTGAGACTTACACCTAAGATACACTGTTTCACTGTCCTAAGGCCAAAATATGGATAAAGAAATGTTTAACAGAGAATTCATTCAAGTAATCAAATAGATCATTATCTTTTTTTAATGTTATTTCAGGAAATTGTGGACATTTTGTCGTCAGAGAAAAATCAACTAACAGAAGAACTTGGTACATTGAAAAAAGAATTTGACGAAGTTTGTGTGGAGAAGGAAGAGTTATTTGAAGAGAAGTTGATGATGAGTAAGAGTGAAATAGAACTCACCAATCAGTTACATACACTGAAATTCGAACTAGGGAAAACTGCTGATCAAAGTGAATTTCAAAAACAATCTGAAGAACTTTCACGGACATTAGGATTATTAGATAGTGCAACGACAGAATTAGAAAGTTTGAAAAGTAACACGGAAGTTCTTACAAAGGAAAACAAAGATTTACTTAATCGACTGGAGATGACGTATAAGGAACTAGAGAATCTCAAACGTGAAGGACAGGAAGTAGCGAAACAAGATGTAAGTATTATGGGTAATCGTTATCATGCTAATGGATCGTGTTAATGGTGGTTTAGGAAATTTAGTTCTTACTTCGAGATATTTCTTTCTTTTTTTTTTTTTCATTTTTTTTTGTTTGTTTGTTTGTTTTTTTTTTTTTTTAAATATTTTCTCATTTAATTGGGAGCCTAAAAATTCTTTGTATTTTTGACAGATGTTTTGTATTCTAATGATCTTGTTTGTTTATTCATAATTTCAACCATGCTTCTAGATTCAAAATATTAAAAAAAAGAAATTGATCTAGCGAATGTTTACAACACATCATGAATTCAAGACATTCAAAATGTTTTCTAGATCCAGGACAAGAGGTACTCATTTAACAGTATACTTTAAATTTAAATTGTATTTCTAATATGCAAATCCCACAGGAGAAAATGCATAATCAAAAATTTAAAAAATCAAATTTTACATGCAGTTTGGTGCATTATAATGTGCACATGCAAATTATATATTATATGGTGTATATTCTAACTTGATATCATATAGTCTTACTGTAAATTGGTTTACAATATTCTTTATATATGTGTATTCATGTCTATTTAATGATGAGAAACTCATTTCATGTAAATGCAGTCTGGCCTTGTTCACCTATAATGAAATCAATACATACAATCAGAGACATATTTTGGCTGAAGGGAGATAACTCTAAGCAGTTTGTAATGTGTGCAAAAGTTTGGCCTCAATTTATTAATGTATTAGAAGTTTGAATAATTTGACGTAACATGTAAATTTCTTTCACATACCAGTGTGTAACTTATAGTCCAAATCTTTGTATGTTTTTTTCCCTTGATCTTCTGTTTTCAGCCTAATGTTGTAAGTTGTGATGATATTTTTGATATAAAACCTTAAATAAAACAACCCTTTCAATAGTCCTTGACTAACGCTTCATACAGTTACATACTGCTAACTTTTCTGTTTCATCATGATCATTTTCATTATAAACCCAAGGAACTATTTCTCAGAAAAATAATTTGGTATCTTTATACTACCTCTTATTTACAATATCATATTAAAAAAAAAAAAAAATTTTTCAGTTGTATATTTTTTACCTATTTTTTTCACTTCATTTGACTTTAAAAAATCAATTTTAAAAATCTTAAGGAATCTGAAAAGTAAATATGGAGAGATTTTTTTTTTTCGATCTGAAGAAATGTAACTTTAAATGAGATGCTTAAATTAAACACATTAAAAGGAATATTGAAAGGGTCAGTAATTGTCCATATAAAATCTATCCTGAGCTAGACTAGCTAATTATAATATTCTTTAAAAACAATTTCAAACTGTATGTAATGCTGATTATAACCTTCTAATGCTTTTTACCCTTCAGTGACTCATATTTAACTTAAATGATGAAGAAATTCATATCTAATGCTATTTATATGAATATATTTTTCTAAAATCATATGCTTTTTAAAAAAAACATTTATTCTATAAATAGTATCACAATCATAAAAGTTATAATTTCTCTATAGCCATTTCCACTAAATACATTGTATCCAACATGAAAAAAATTATATTATTTTCAAAAATAATAAATTTCTGTTTGATATAAGCATTAATTCTACGAAAATCTATACTTTACTACAAATCTGAGATATAAATGTAGAATAGAAATTAATATGTTAATTATCAACTTTCAACTGAATATACACTACACAACATATGTATATACCTCTTTAAATAATATTCTCTATAAAAAAAAAACAAACTTTTCTATTCACTCTTTATTTTTATTTATATACTAGAATCCTGTCAAACTGAGAATGGTTAGATACTGCATGTACCCGGTAACCCTAAAAAAGATATTACAAAGTTGAATCATAGAATATTTTGATACAAAACATTCTCTATAGTAAAAAAGTCAGATATTGCCTATATAGAACTTAGAGACTTGAAGTATTTAAAATGCACCAAATTCATTTACATGATTTCATAATTTAAATGTTTCAAAATTCCCTCCATATGTGTCTTGACAACATTTTTGTGTAATACTGCATTTGATCACATAAGTCACCAGTTACCTACTGAAGTCACCATACTGTAACAGTTTAACATAGGTTTCATTCCCTGGAGTATTCTACATCGGCTTAGCCATTCAGAGATTGATTGAGGCGTCGTAATATGATCCATGACATTAATTGAATTGAAATTTGCATAACAAAATGACTGCGCGTTTTGATTTTTCTTTCACATTTGGATTTTGAAACCTGATAGAATTGACTTCTTGATTTATGTGAAAAAAATGTCTTTAATTTTATTTTATATGAGATTTTATGAGACTCATCTTGAAGTTTGAATTTTTTTCTCTCAAAGGCGAGCAAAAATAAAAACTTCTTTGATTCGCTGCATAAAATCTCGTATGAAATGAAAACTTATTCAAAGTCCAATATGTATGTACTTGCATGTGTCCTTTATCCAATGTGTGATCAGTTTATGAATCTCCAACCAGATAATTTGTGTTTTTAAATGACATTTTGATGTGATCCTTTGATTTTCAGTGTATGCCTTATCATGTTTAATAATCTCCACACCTTGATGTAATGGTCCAGGATTGGTTACCTCCCTTTGATATATATTACTTTGGATATTTAGAAAATAGTTAAACTACAAGTTAAATTACAAGATACTGAAAAGATAGTGAATACAGTTTGTCATTACAGGAACTTCAGACATAATTTATAACCTGTATTTATTTGATGGTTAAATTACAGCAAGGGATTTGAATTTGATTTAGAAGATGATGTACAGAAGATTAAAAAATATATAAAAGTAGATATTAATTTTTATAACTTAAAAAGAATTTTTTCATACACAGTTTATGATACTGTATTTCTTATTGCGAATCTTGTGTATGAAATTACTTATTTTATCAGAAATGTACATATATATATATATATATATATTTATTTATAATTTACTAATCATGTAAATTGACTTATATAATATTGCTTTATTTTTAATGATCAGTTAAAGAAATAATTGTTAAAAATCCTGGTTAGAAAGACATTGCACTTCAACTGATAGATAATTGATTCTTAAATTATCTTCAAAAATTATTGAAACATTTCAAAAATGAAAATTGTTTACAAACTTTTGTTTGATTTTGTTATCCTACTTTGTATAAGGACAAACGACTATTGTACAGAAATATACAGACACTGCACAGGATGAGATTTACACCAAAAGTCAGCTGTACTTGTTATCTTTAACTAGGTAAAACATTACATTATCAGGAATATGATAATAACAGGATATTTTTATTATCATGAATAATTGACAATATAAGATATAATAAGACATCCTGATCTTAAAAAAAATGCATAAAGTATGGAAATTTAGAGATATTTTTATGTGTGGTATGAAACAATGTTTTACGGATATGGTACATATTTATATACATATATATATAATGTTAACTCCAATAATTATTTCTTTTGAAATTAAAGTTTAAATTACAACAAATTTTAATTCATTTCAAGTCAAAATTAAAATTAAAATTTGTTTATGATATTAAATCTAATATTTATTTTCATTAGAATTAAAATTTCATTTAAATTTGATTAAAATTTAATTCATTTCAAGTCAAAATTTAAATTACAATTTGTTTATGATATTAAATCTAACATTTATTTTCATTAAAATTAAAATTTTATTTAAATTTGGTTAGAATTTAATTCAATTTAAATCAAAATTAAAAGTACAATTTGTATATTATGATTAATTTAATAATTATTTCTGTTAAACTCAAAACTGAAATTTGATTAAAATTTGATCAAAATTTAATTTAATTTAGATCAAAATTGAAATTACGATATATATATGATGTTAAATTTAATAATTATTTCTATTTGAATTAAAATTCTTCATTATGTTTTTGAGAAAATATATTTTTCAATAAATAGATATTGTATTTGGTGAAGTGTTTGTTTGGTCCACTGTAAGAACCGTTGAAGCTAACCAGGTATCAAACAATTCTTTCTTTAACTCATGTGTTTACGATTGCAGTGTATTCTTGTTTAATGATAGAGAAAAATGGCTGAACATTTGAATTCAATCTAGGATTACTTTTGCCTTTTCATTAGATTATATTGGCTCATGTCAAGGACCAAAACCAAAAACTCTCTAAAGAAGTTAACTCGCTAAGTACTGATTTAGAGCACAGCAAGAAAGTGGAAGGGGATTTGAATCAGAAGCTGGTAAGACCCGAGACAATATTCTTTCAGACTTTCTCATTCCGTAGTGTTTATGCACATTTTATTCATTAGCGCTACACCTTGCACATTTGAAATTTATTTTCATACTCACTTAAGCACATTTTAATCGTCTAAATTTAAACTGTGTAAGAGTCTAATGGACTTATGTAAATAGGGAATTCACCACATCTCTCCACATATTTGGTATTAAGTACATTGAATGTCAATTTGTGTAGCCTGAAGTAAACTTCATGCAGTGAATTGAGTGATGCAAGATTGTACAGCACAGAAAATTTAATGAAATACACATCTCAGTCTGTAGATATCTGTCTGTAAATATGCATTTTGCATTTCAAATATCATTTTGAGGTCTCCGGGCATCTGATATTGTCACAATCATATCATACAATGTAAGATGTAAGCTAGATTCATCTTTCTAGTATTCATAAGTGTCTTAGTGTACCCCCCACCCCACCCTTCCCCAACTTCCATAAAAACAAATCCATTCTAACCAACATTATGATCAGTAGTAACATGTGCTGTGTATAAAGCATGATTTGCTTCATCTAACATAACCATATATGTTGCATGTTGTTTGTATACATTGTACATAATCCACACATACTCACCTATTCCTGTAGTGATCACCGTCAGTAGATGTAAATTAGGGTGAATGCCCCTAGCTGGGTAATGGTAAGATACTTGTTTCACCTACTGTAGATTACAAATTTCACCTACTGTCGATGACAAGTTTCACCTACTGTAGATGACAAGTTTCACCTACTGTAGATTACAAATTTCACCTACCGTAGATGACAAGTTTCACCAAGTTTCACCTTCTGTAGATGACAAGTTTCACCTACTGTAGATGACAAGTTTCACCTACTGTAGATTACAAATTTCACCTACCGTAGATGACAAGTTTCACCAAGTTTCACCTTCTGTAGATGACAAGTTTCACCTACTGTAGATGACAAGTTTCACCTACTGTAGATGACAAGTTTCACCTTCTGTAGATGACAAGTTTCACCTTCTGTAGATGACAAGTTTCACCTACTGTAGATGACAAGTTTCACCTTCTGTAGATGACAAGTTTCACCTTCTGTAGATGACAAGTTTCACCTACTGTAGATGACAAGTTTCACCTACTGTAGATGACAAGTTTCACCTTCTGTAGATGACAAGTTTCACCTACTGTAGATGACAAGTTTCACCTTCTGTAGATGACAAGTTTCACCTTCTGTAGATGACAAGTTTCACCTACTGTAGATGACAAGTTTCACCTTCTGTAGATGACATGGATAATGGGTAGATTCTCTGATCAGATCATTTCATTTTTTTTTTAAATAAACATGATTTTCATGAATATGAAAATGTTCAATGGAATTTAAGCAATGTATATAATTATAACTGATTTCCCCCCAGGAATGAAGTCACTCTTCGTGTTCTTCATGGATTTTTAAAAATATTCTAAAACTGCAGAATTTTATCTTTTACTGATGTACTGTTTGAAGCAGAAAATGATGTAAAATAAGAATCAGATAAAATTTTCCAGACTTCTATAGTCTAATGTCTAAGTGTTCATAATAACAGATCGGGAGTGACACTAGGCACCACTTGAATCACTTTGATGGTAATGCTTTGGTTTAAGGTAGCATAATCACTAAGTACGTTGTGGCCTTGTTTAACATTATATTAAGCCTTTCCAAGTTTTAGCTTTTTACACGATCGTCATGTCCTTTTTGAACTGATTTAAATTCTTATTTGTTTTTTATTACAGAATGATTTACAACACCAGCATGATGAAGCCAATGATAGGTATGTAGTTTATATAGTCCTGATTTCTAGTCATCAGACTGTCCCACTATCTAGTCACCAGTCATCAGACTGTCCCACTATCTAGTCACCAGTCATCAGACTGCCCCACTATCTAGTCATCAGACTGTCCCACTATCCAGTCACCAGTCATCAGACTGTCCCAGTATCCAGTCATCAGACTGTCCCACTATCTAGTCATCAGACTGTCCCACTATCTAGTCATCAGACTGTCCCACTATCTAGTCATCAGACTGTCCCACTATCCAGTCACCAGTCATCAGACTGTCCCACTATCCAGTCACCAGTCATCAGACTGTCCCACTATCCAGTCATCAGACTGTCCCACTGTCCAGTCACCAGGCATCAGACTGTCCCACTATCTAGTCATCAGACTGTCCCAATGTCCAATCACCAGTCATCAGACTGTCCCATTATCCAGACACCAGTCATCATACTGTCCCACTGTCTAGTCATCAGACTGTCCCACTATCCAGTCACCAGTCATCAGACTGTCCCACTATCTAGTCACCAGTCATCAGACTGTCCCACTATCCAGTCACCAGTCATCAGACTGCCCCACTATCTAGTCATCAGACTGTCCCACTATCCAGTCACCAGTCATCAGACTGTCCCACTATCCAGTAACCAGTCATCAGACTGTCCCAGTATCCAGTCATTAGACTGTCCCACTATCTAGTCATCAGACTGTCCCACTATCCAGTCACCAGTCATCAGACTGTCCCAATGTCTAGTCACCAGTCATCAGACTGTCCCACTGTCTAGTCACCAGTCATCAGACTGTCCCAATGTCCAGTCACCAGTCATCAGACTGTCCCACTATCTAGTCATCAGACTGTCCCAATGTCCAGTCACCAGGCATCAGACTGTCCCACTATCTAGTCATCAGACTGTCCCAATGTCCAATCACCAGTCATCAGACTGTCCCATTATCCAGACACCAGTCATCATACTGTCCCACTGTCTAGTCATCAGACTGTCCCACTATCCAGTCACCAGTCATCAGACTGTCCCACTATCTAGTCACCAGTCATCAGACTGTCCCACTATCTAGTCACCAGTCATCAGACTGCCCCACTATCTAGTCATCAGACTGTCCCACTATCCAGTCACCAGTCATCAGACTGTCCCACTATCCAGTAACCAGTCATCAGACTGTCCCAGTATCCAGTCATTAGACTGTCCCACTATCTAGTCATCAGACTGTCCCACTATCCAGTCACCAGTCATCAGACTGTCCCAATGTCTAGTCACCAGTCATCAGACTGTCCCAATGTCCAGTCACCAGTCATCAGACTGTCCCACTATCTAGTCATCAGACTGTCCCAATGTCCAGTCACCAGGCATCAGACTGTCCCACTATCTAGTCATCAGACTGTCCCAATGTCCAATCACCAGTCATCAGACTGTCCCATTATCCAGACACCAGTCATCATACTGTCCCACTGTCTAGTCATCAGACTGTCCCACTATCCAGTCACCAGTCATCAGACTGTCCCACTATCCAGTCACCAGTCATCAGACTGTCCCACTATCCAGTCAACAGTCATCAGACTGTCCCACTATCCAGTCACCAGTCATCAGACTGTCCCACTGTCCAGTCACCAGTCATCAGACTGTCCCACTATCCAGTCAACAGTCATCAGACTGTCCCACTATCCAGTCAACAGTCATCAGACTGTCCCACTATCCAGTCACCAGTCATCAGACTGTCCCAGTATCCAGTCACCAGTCATCAGACTGTCCCACTATCCAGTCACCAGTCATCAGACTGTCCCACTATCCAGTCACCAGTCATCAGACTGTCCCACTATCCAGTCACCAGTCATCAGACTGTCCCACTATCCAGTCACCAGTCATCAGACTGTCCCACTATCCAGTCAACAGTCATCAGACTGTCCCACTATCCAGTCACCAGTCATCAGACTGTCCCACTATCCAGTCACCAGTCATCAGACTGTCCCACTATCCAGTCAACAGTCATCAGACTGTCCCACTATCCAGTCATCAGACTGTCCCACTGTCCAGTCACCAGTCATCAGACTGTCCCACTATCTAGTCATCAGACGGTCCTACTATCTAGTCATCAGACTGTCCCACTGTCCAGTCACCAGTCATCAGACTGTCCCACTGTCCAGTCACCAGTCATCAGACTGTCCCACTATCCAGTCACGAGTCATCAGACTGTCCCACTATCCAGTCATCAGACTGTCCTACTGTCCAGTCGCCAGTCATCAGACTGTCCCACTATCCAGTCATCAGACTGTCCCACTATCATACCACCATTCAGTAGTTTAACAACCAAGTCATTCCTGATTGGTATCAGACTGAAATGATATTGTCTGTAAAATATTTGATCACAAAAAACTAAGAATTACTTCTCCTTTGAAGGTATAACAAAGAAGTAGAAGATTTGAAGTCAAAACTCCAGCTAACATTTGCTGAGCTTGGCAAATCAAAGACTCTACTAGAGGAACAATACGAACAGAATAGTGAACTACAGGATCAACTACAGGAACTGGAGCGCACTCTGAACGAAACCTGTCAGACCAAGAGTGCCATAGAGACAAAAGCCAATGAAGCAAACAATCTGGCACAGCAAATCAATGAACTGGAACATCAGTTGTTGGAGAAGGGTACATTCGAACAAATGTTTGAAGAAAAAAGGGACGAAATATCTTTATTAGAAAAAGAATTAGACGAACTGGAAGGGCTGAAGTTTGAATTGGAGGATACGCGAGAACAACTAGAGAAGGAACGTAACGTACGTCTAAAGTTAGAATCAACAATTCATGAGTTAGAGGAGGTTATTGAGGATCAGAAGATGGATAACGACAATTTACAGCAAAGTCTCAACGCCAAGGTAAGTCATCAGAAAGATTTATTACAAGTGAAAATTATAGATATTTTGCTGTTGCTTAAGGGACCAGATTTACTTAACCAGAATGCAAAAATATTTTTGATTGTGCATATGGTGAGATCCAAATCTGATTTGAATGTTGTTATGAGCCTATGAATGTGGGGGAGGGGTGCTTATAGAAATATGGGCTCTTAATGGGTTGAATATGGTAACAGGTGTAGAGATTCTACCAAACAATAATAAATACTGGGGTGGTTATTATGGGGAATGGTTAGTGTTGGGAATTAGTTGTAATTTCATGGTCAATCAGATTATCTGATCAACTGATACTCGAGTATATGAAGGACATACATCACCTTTTTTGCAATGATGATACATTAAGAAAAATTTAAACGTTAAAAAAGTTTAAAAAAGAAGAAAAAAAAGATATGTTTTGATAAGTGCTTAAGTGACAGTGTTAACTAATCTCATTCAACCAGATGCTTGATCACTTCGGAAGGTTTTTTGACAGGATCAGGTTCAAGGCTTTGTTTTTGCTAAATACAGGGAATATCACTTTTCATCTTACTGGTGATTGATCACGAAAATTCCTGATTCAAACCAGAATAACAGTTGTGTTTTGAAAATGTATAATGTAATTTATAACAGACTCAGGAAGTTGCAAGTTTGAAACATAAAAAATTAATTAATTAAAATGCATATGTGTATTAACAATGATTTTTTTTCGCTTGAATAATTCGTAACAGTTGTCTATCTTTAACATTTAAATTTGATGTAATGTTTTGAATGCCGGGCTTTCAGCCGTTTGTTTAACCTAAAATCAACCCTCATCTACCTTTTACATATGGAGTAAAACTTCAAATAAACCCATATAGGGGCAAAGCCTGTATGAAAAGTGTTCATCTGTATGTTTGTTTATCGTATCAGTTTCTGTCCCTTCAGGTCCTGAGATCAAAATCTCTATTAAATAGAAAGAAGGTTTATGCAAAATACATCTAGTCCTGTTAGGTAGTTCATTACTTCTTCAAGGAAGTGCTAGCTTTAAAGTACCTTTCATGTTCAGAGGTCAAAGTTCACTATTACCATAAACAGAAATCATAATTTATGTACTACAAAAATTATTTCATACGTGAATGTAGGCCGTCAGTATGTACTTACGGCATAATGAAATATCATTCACTGAAATAAAAAGGTCATGCAACCATAAGTCAAGGTCATCAGTTCAAAGTTTAAGGTCAATTTTGAAATACTAATACAGGTCAAGTCATCAGGTCAAAGATGTAGAGCAAAGGTCACAAGCAAATTTTTGTAACTTAAAAAAATAAAAAAAACAAACAAAAAAACAAACAAACAAAAAATCAGTATCCTTGTAAAGCTAAGGTTTAGAGTGTGATACAATGTTATGGTCCTTCCTGATGAGTTTCAGGGTGCTTAGTTTATTTTGGAAAAAACTTAAAACAGTTCTCATTATGTATAAATGATTATACATTGTGCTAAAATTTGATTGTATTAATTGTTATTCTGTATGTTGTACATATCAAGGATTTACAAGTTTGGGAATTCACCACTACTCTAATCTACTTATAATTATTGATATTATGACAAATTGAAAAGGGATGGACTCAAGTGATAAGATAACAGTAAAAACTAAATATTTATCGTGAGAAAATCTTGCAAAACTATAAAAAAAAAAAGAAAAAAAATAGAATAAAATTTTTTTTTTTCAAAGTATATGAAATGAAAAATGAATAGAATATAGAAGAAGGGGATATCATAAGAATGAATACCTTAATATTTATGATAGTATGATGGATTCATGTTTTTGTTGGTTTGTGTGTTGTTTATTTTTAAAACTACTAACAGTTTGTCATTATTTTGTGGCTATTTTCAGCTAAAAACTTATGAAAATCGTGTGAAGGCTTTACAAGATGATTTGTTTGCTGCCCAAGATGAGATTCAAACAATGCAGGACACACATGAAAAGGTGGGATAACTTCATATCTGGTTTATAGGGCTACTTAATACAGTCAAACTTCTAAGGATTAGTGTTAGGAAAGGATTGGGTGAGCAGTTTATAAATTTAACATGTCAGGAAAGTTGAAATTGAAATATTAGAAGATATGTTAAATATGTATCGTACATCAGTTGGTGTGATGGTCAGAATGTTTATGTGTAAAGGTAAATGTTATGAGGTACATAGTGAAAATCAGGTGAAAAAGCAGCTATGAGATTACTGATCTATTTAGCAATATTGATCCTCAAAAATCAAGTGTACATGAAAAAGTAATTTTTGAAAAAGCGAAAATTATGCCCCACAAAAATATCTGATTTCGCAGCAGATTATAGCAGGAACTGTATACAGGTGGAAAACCTTGAAGGTAGCAAAGAATATTTGGTTCAAATTAAATATCCATGTTAGATAGAGCAGAGATTTGTATAGGTGAAAAACCTTGTAGGTAGCAAAGAACATATGGTTCAAGTTAAAAGTCCTTGATAGAGTAGGGACTGTATACAGGTGGAAAACTTTGTAGGTAGCAAGGAAATTTATGACATAAGTGGATGTTTTATTTTACTAGGAATTACAGAAGGTTAAGGCCACAACCATTGACCTCCAGGAGAGAATGCAAATTGAGAAAGGTCAAAGTCTTCAGGCTGAGGTCAACAATGCTAATCAAAGGATTGATGCACAAAAACTAGAGGTGAGTCTTCTTAAAAGATAAAAAGCAAAAACAAAATGAGAAATGCCATTGTCTGAAAAAAAACACTTCATACAAATTACTGTTCCCTCTAAATTATAAAAGTAATTTGTATTGCTTTATCAGGTGTGTTCAGGTGTATGGTTTTAAAGACGATGATTAAGGTAGAAGAACATGTCACCATTTTTCTCATGTATAAGAACTTTGGGCTTCTTTCCTGTAACATTGTTTATTAAAAACATTTTTAAAAAAATGGAACTTTTTAAAAAATTTGTATTGAAGTTAAACCTTGCTCCATACTGGGGTCTCTATGACTTAGATATAGATCAAACTGATAAAAACTAGAAAATGCCTTTCCTAGTAAAGATTTCTGTCATCAATAATATCATAATGTGATGGGATTGAAATCTTGCTGACACAGCATATTTTTACAAATATATTACACATGGTCATTTTGAATGAAAAAAACATCCTTAAATTTCGAAGGTGAAATGAAATTTTGCATCCTCCTTCATAGAATTGTCTTTCCTTTATAAAAAAAAAACAGAACAAACCAAAAACAAATGTTCATGTCCTTAATTAATTATGGATAAGGTGTTGACCTAAATAGATAACCTCAGGCAAAGATCCAAAGTGTGTGGTTCAACACTCCCTGCCATTAGTGGTTTGCATTCCTCAACGGTCCCGTCTGTGCTGACGTGTTTGTGTCCTGCGAAAAGACCTTTACTGCTCTGGATGGTATTCAAATGACTGTTTGTTGTTTAGTGTTGTAGTAATCTGCTACAATACAGATAGGGAAACCACTTCTCTGGATGACCCAAGTTGTTCATGAGATAAAATTAACATACAATCAGTTGATTATGAAAATGAGTCAAAAATATGATCACATCATGTTTTTTTGTACATGAACTGAATCAATATTTTAAAATGTGCAACTATTAAGGGAAATTTTTGTTTGTTTTGTTTCCTAGAATCTCGAACGACAAATAGAAACCTTAAAAATTCGCCTAGCAGAATCTAACAACGAATTAGAGCTTGTAACACGTGAGAAAAGTGCCAAAGAGCATGAGATCAAGGTGTTGAATGAATCTGTAAAACAGAATGAAATAGATGGTCGAACAGTGAACACTCTCAAGAAGGAACTGACCACTGCCCAGAGAGAGTTAGAACACCTGCGACTGTCTACAAAGTACAATGAAGACGAAAGGCAGAGACATATGGATAAAATACATTCTCTGGAAGATTTCTCCAAACAGCTGGAACTGGACAACAGGGAAACAGCCAGTAAGGTAAGGAACTGGACAACAGGGAAACAGCCAGTAAGGTAAGGAACTGACAGCAGGGAAACAGTCAGTAAGGTAAGGAACTGGACAACAGAGAAACAGCCAGTAAGGTAAGGAACTGGACAACGGGGAAACAGCCAGTAAGGTAAGGAACTGGAAAATGGGGAAACAGCCAGTAAGGTAAGGAACTGGACAACGGGGAAACAGCCAGTAAGGTAAGGAACTGGACAACGGGGAAACAGCCAGTAAGGTAAGGAACTGGACAACGGGGAAACAGCCAGTAAGGTAAGGAACAGACAATGGGGAAACAGCCAGTAAGGTAAGGAACAGACAACAGGGAGATAGTAAGGTAAGAAACACACTGTATGTGTCTATGACAAATGTGACTGAGTATTTAAAGTCTAGTTTTTACAAAATCACTTTGAGGAAAATACGTTACTAATATCATTGCAGCTTGTTCTGATTTTTAACTGTTATTGTTTCAGTTATCGGAATCAACGTCAAAAATACAGAGGCTGGAAGATCAGTTAAAGAGAGATAAACAGCGCAATTCAGGTAAATAATCATATTGTATTAATAAACAAGTGTATATATGTTATGTACAGATTTTACCATATAACATGTTCTAGCTTTCTACTTCATAAATAATATTTCTTTGAATGCTGGAGAAGATTCAGGTCGTGTATTCCAAGTAAAATGACTTCTTAGGGAATACAAAGTTACAGATAAACCAAGAAAAAGACCACTACATTGTCCCTATCCATGATGACAAGCACAGGGATTAATCTAGACAAATTTCACTACCAGGAAAGGGTACTATTCTTCAAGTGGTTTGTTTTCCCTTCTGAATATAAACAAATTCCCCATAAAGAAAATGTAGTCTAAAAACATGGGAAAATTTCCCAAAATAGAGAAAATTTTCCCTAAAACAGAGCTAATCAGTATATTCTGACTTAACATGTTTTTAAATCATGCTACGAAGAAAGAGAAATATAAATCTAACCTCAACATTGTCATATTTTGTTTGTGTAGTCTTCATGTATGCCATCTAGTTTTACCCTATCCGGCTTTGGACCATAAAGGGCCGTCCAAAATTATTCCTTTTCTCAAATTTACCCGTAAATTCTCCTTCTTCCACAATTGGTAGTATTCCCAAAGTTCTAGATTAATCCATGAAGCATTCAGAAAAATTGATGTTCAAGGTCTCCAAGATATGAAAACCAGGAAAAAAAATGAGATTTAAAGTTTTAATCAAGAAAATCTTCACTTTGGGATGTTGAGGCTTAAGGCCTCTAACTAAGGCTTCAGTGATGAACCCTATGGGATTGAAAAGGTTAAGGTTATCTAGGGTTTGAAGTGATAAAATCTGGGAAATAAAATTTAAAAAAAGAAGTCACAATTATCCAGGAAAATGATCAAGATAAATAAATGATAAATAAATGATAAATGATGAATAATGATCGAATCTAAATAAATGTTGGATCTAAATAAAACAAGGATATTGTTTCCAACAAAACGAGGACAGGAGAAAATTGGGATAAACCAAGGAAATTTGGGAAATAAAGATTACTAGTGTTGTGGGTACTTGACAGCCATTGAGTACTGCGGGAAATTGAAGTTCAAGGTTCCCATTGAATCAAGCACCTTATAAATATACTTAGGTTTTTTCAGAGATACAAGTCTTGAAAAAAGTACAGAGCGATAAGATACGCTGCCTGATCAGTTGAATGCTGATGTAATCTCTAGTCTAGCCATGTTTCTTCTTTACCCTACAGATAAGCAGTACCAGAGTAGTTTACATGTGACACAGGTGGAAAAGGACCTCGAGGACAGCACCAAACAGAATCGACAACTCCGCGATGATCTCCAGAAAAAACAGACCTACCTGATGAGGCTGGAGGCAGATGCTATAGGAAATGCTGTAAAAGAATTTAATAAAACTCGTAACTGGAGGGCTACTGTTTTTAAATAATTTTTTTTTTGTTTTCACTCATTAGAAATGCCACAAGAATTATTTTGAGTTTTTTGTCTTCAAATCTGATATCTGAACCTAATGATTCAGTTTGAATTTACTCTACGTTTTAAAGGAAAGTTATAGAAAAGCTTGTGGTTTATATTTAATTTAACAATGAAAAATAGTATAATAATTTCACTACTTATGATATATATCATTAATGTATCATTACAGCATTGAGACATCACACATGCCTTATATTAGAATTG
The DNA here is from genome assembly GCF_031769215.1 of Ylistrum balloti. Lineage (NCBI taxonomy): Eukaryota > Metazoa > Mollusca > Bivalvia > Pectinida > Pectinidae > Ylistrum > Ylistrum balloti. Next base: position 778,414 of record NW_026782255.1, on the reverse strand, counting down.
TTTTCAAAAAGTATCAGAAAGTAAGCTTCAGAATATGGAGTTTGCTGAAATAGGCAAGATACTGTTATGTCATTGTGTATGTGTTTTCAGGCAAAGTATGAAAGTACAATAGCGAGGTTGGAGAGTGAAATGGGAGACATGAAAGCTTACCACAAGAAAGAGGTTGAGAGTACTCAAGACAGACTGGATGCTGCCAATAGGGAACTGGGCCATCTTCGAGAACAGCTCCGGGATAAGGAACAGGTCAGAGATCGTACAAATGATCGTGATATTGTAAGCTACTGAATAAATAATGCAATGGAAGGCAGATGAAATATTGGCATGGAATGTTTTTCATAAAACCATGCTGATGTGGAAGTAGGTTTTGTTGTTTCAAAGGAACTTTGAGAATTTGTACTGTGTATTTACATGATTGACAACATGTGCCTTTGTTTTGTCCTCAGGAGACTAACAACCATTTACAGGAGGTTAGTCGTTCCAAAGGCGCAACAGATCGCCTTGAGGCTCAACTCCAGACGGAAATCAAGATACGCACAGATATGGAAAACCGGAACACAGCTTTGGACCAGGAAGTTAGCAAGGTAATCTGAAGTCCACATGACTTTCTTATCACAAGAACAAGGAATCTTTTACAGATATAAGATAATATGGCCTTTTAATGATGTCACTTTCTTTATTTGACTTTTGGTTAATATTGAGATTTTTGTATGCGAGTGTGACTTTGTTTAAAAAGCCTTATCATGGTGCAGTCACTTCTCATCTGATAATTTTCCTACCACACAACCTGTGTTTTGAGTTAAGCTGTGTAATATCTAACTAGGCCAGTAAAATTTAATGTATATGTTCCATCAAACAAAAACTTGCTGTATTCAGTTTATGTCAGTCAGGGTGAATCTCATCCTGTCTTTACTCATGCCCACTACATAGTACCCATGTGTTAGTCATATATAGTACCCTGGTTTTAGGAACATTTTTTTCTTGTAACTTTTTCTATTGAAATTTAGCACAATCTGTTAGATATTTTATACCCAGAAATATAAAAGCTAGCATTTTTCCAAATCCATCACTAACTGATACTTATAATCATTTAAACCACAATGTTCCCACCTTCAAGTTCTTCCTGTGTTTTTCTACTCATAATATTTTGTGATTCAGGGATTTATTGAAATTATGGGGAATATTTCAGATTAAAAAAAAGTCAGTTGGATATTCAAGCATTATTTTTCCTGTTCTAATTGATGTGTTTTCTTTGACAAATTCTGGATATTTTTGTTTTCTGATACCCATGGAAAAGGAAAAACAAAAGAAAAAACTGTACAGGCAAAGTCAAAAAAGCAGAGACCCTGTTATATTGGTACACTGTCTAAATTTTGGTTTCAAGAGTTAGAAAGCTAAAGTAAAGAATTTGATGTTGGTAAGTTTGAATCTGGTGAATTCTGAATAAGGATAAGATGGTATTGAAGTAGCTACCAAATAATAAGTGGTCTGTGCCGTTTATTAAGGGAGACAACTCCTTGTAATCACAGGTGAAATGAGTATATAACCTTAGCAAAATTACACCCCCTCACACTTTTTTTTTAAAAAAAATTGTCTTCTATATCAATATTTAGTTTATTGACGATGGGAATTTGGATTTGTTTGTTTATTGCAAGAAGTTAAATAGATAGAATTAATATACCAGGTACTTAATTACACTACATAGCTTTTAACATGAGTTGGTCTCTATTTTTAGGATTCTTGTTACATTTTATGTTTTACAAGTCCCACATCTTGATAACAGTCCAGCTAGTCACTGACACTCCTTGCTCATTCAGTAGTTATCAACAACCTAGTCACTAGATTCTTGTTTACTTAGTGCAGCTAGATATCTTGCTAGAAATTTTTTTTTTTCCTTTTTCAAGTTTGATCTTCTTTTTAAATGTTCCAACGAGAAAAAATGCTTTTTTCATTAAATAATGTATATATTATCTTTCTTGAATGTATTTATTTCATCATGAAGTTGACTTGGTAACTATATGTTGCGTTTTGATGACCTTTAGATACTCTCGTGTTAATTCTACTGTTCAGTCTGTGTTAAAGTGATACCTTCCTTAACCTGTCATACTGCAATTCCTCATTATGTAATTGTTAATTTTTTTTGTATGTGCAAGATTTTTTTTTTTTATTATTATGAACCCAAAAGAAAATCAATATACAAATTAATGTCAAATTTTTATTTATGTTTATTTTGATTATTATTATTCATTATTACTAAAATTCCTTTGACTAGGCATTACTGGGTGTGGTATATTCACTAATTAAGCTGGGGTATAGGGTGCATTACTGTCATACTAATCACTGCTCTTTCAAAATTCATTTACGTCAGGGTACTGTAATAATGTGAAATTCTGCAGAGTATATATATTTCACGAATATTTTATTTCGTGTTTGTCTATCAATTTATTTTTATTTAAACAGGCACAACAGATATTTTCTGATATTTTAATTTGCTGCAAAATATTTTCTGGTTTTCTGGGTATTTAATTTTGCATTATATTTAATAACCCTGTACAGCCAAACTAGAACCTCCATGTAAATATTACCAGATATATATTATGTAGCATATATAATGTAAGTAAACATTAAGGTGATCAATGAACAAAAATTTAATGTCGTTTTAGATTTTTTTGGAGAAAGAAAATTAAAATAAAGAAATAAAAAATGAAGATGATGTTTTTTATTTAACAGCAAGAAAATTAATTTAAATGCTGTAACTTTTCGTGGTCAATGTTCCTGTATTTTGGAATAATTTTTATATACATCACAATTGATACATATTTCAGATTCTTGTAAATATGAATTTTGAAAAATTTTGAAAATATTGACAAGTGAATTTTTTTTTCCCATTTGATATAAAAAAGTGAAATCTGTAAAAAAAAAAATTTTCCTTCCATCAATATGAATTTATACTCATTCAAAAATTAACGAAATTTAGGATAATTTAGGAATAAATGTGATAGAAAATATTTCTAATTGAATAAATATTTTCTTCCTCAATTTTTGTTTTGCATTTATATGGATTCAATAACAAGCTTATAATCAAAAACCCAGTTTCCATGACAAGGACAATTGCTTTTTTTTTCTTTGAGAAATTTTAGGTAAGATCTCATGGTTTTACTAACCCTACATCAGTTACATCATTAATTTATCATCATATGCTATGCTGCATTTGGTTCATTCATTATAAATGTACTTATTGACCCCACTTTCGTTTCCAGATCCTGCGATCTAGGAATGTATGTACCATATACAACCATTTTTAGTTTATTTCATTTTTGTCTGTAATTGTATTTGTCTGGATATGGAACATTGTACTCTCTTCTTCTTTTCCTTTTATTCTTCAACAGAAATATTAATTAATTGTTATTGCGATATCTGTTTCCAGTTTCATAAATGATTCAAAAATCTTGAAAAAAAAAAAAAATTGAAAGCTGAAAAAAAAATAGAAAAGAAAAAAAAATTTGAAAGCTGAAAAAAAAATGAAAAAAGAAAAAAAAAAATTTGAAAGTTGAAAAAAAAAAGAAAAAAGAAAAAAAATTTTGAAAGCTGAAAAAAAAATTAGATTGTAAATTTTAATTTATTGAAAGAATACTTTTCTTTTGAAAAATAATAATTTTTGGAACTTATTTGAAAAATCTTTGTGAAACTGCAAATTTAATGTGATTTTTAATATAGACAGCAATTTTTCATGATCAAAACTCATATGACATTTGACATGGACTAATTAAAATTAAAAACTTCAAATATTCTTGAAAAATAAAATCAATCTAAAATGAAAAAAAAAAGTTCAAAAATGTTTCTAGAATTAGGAAATGATCATGGTGAGAGTGATAAATTGCTGATTGTACCTAAAACACCAAACTTCTTGTAAAAATATTTCTTGAAGGTGTTTTTAATCTACTTTACTTCTTTCTGTTCCTGACTTCTACACTGGATGTCTATTAGCTTTTCTCTTCATTGTGTAACTCTGTGCTTTATTGTCAGTCATGTTGTTGTCGTATCACCCATTGTACCGGGTAATTATAAATACCAGCATGAGATATCTAGACCTAATGGTTTATATCGATTATCAACACACCTTCCATGATTTTTATACCAAGTAACTTACTACACTTTCTACCATCAACATGTTCTGCATGCTATTCAGTGTAATTTCTTTTCAGCATCAATTGATCAGAATCAACATACATTGTTTATTTATCCTGTCAACTGTTTCTATCACAAGATATACTGTATCATACATTTGATTGATTTTTCATGTCATATGCATATTCATATTTTTCTTAATGAAATTTCATATCATTTGGTTTTCATCTGTTTCGTTCATTTTTTGTTCTTTAATAAATCATCTATTAATAATCATATTCATTTTAATTCCATTTCATTAAATTCTGTAATCTCATGTTATCATTTCATTCAATCATCAGAATTTTTCCTGGGTCATCATTTAAAATTTTCTACATTTTCAAGCTGTCCAGGAATGCTTTTGTGGATAATTTTCGCTCAAGTCTAAATTTCTGAGCAATTCCCTATTTTGCCATTTTTTTAACATAAATGCAAGACTTTTCTTCTGTTGATGTGTGTGGTAAAAAAAGCAAAAATTTTAAAGTTGCAGAAGAATCCTTATAATTTAACATTTTCTGAATTGCCGAGTCATTTTTTTCTTGGGTTAATTGATAAATTTCTTTATATCATTACTTGTTTAAAAATTAAGCAAAAAACGAAAAAATAAAAAAAAAAAAAAATAAAGGAAACAAAATAAGGCAGTTTGCACAGAAATCTGTTTGTGTTAAAGATTGATGTTTTCTCAACACATATTAACGTTTATTTTATCCAACTGATGAGTCTCATTTAGATGAAAAAGGGCTTAAATTTTTTGTAAAAAAAACCCAAAAAACAAAAAAAAAAAAAAAAAAAAAAACTGGTCATGAAAATATTGTTTTACATATAAAGCATGCATATTATGTTTTATTGAGGAACAAAAATTTCTTTCCTATTTTTTTTATGAATGGTTAGCTTAGAAATCTTTAAAAAGAGATAAGTATATGAAATTCAAAGTAATTCAATGTCAAATAAAGAAATAGATTGTTGTGAAAATAATTTTTTAAAAAATGACAAAATTGATATAGTTGAGTCAGATTGGAGTGATTTTATGTGACCTATATAACTAACAGTTTGTTTTGTTTGCAATTTTGCTGCTTAAAAATTCAGGAATGCTTTGCTTATCTACACAAACAAATATCTCGCTTTTGACTGTTGAGGTCATGTGTTTGCAAATCTTATTAAGCAATTATAAGACTTTTGGTTTTATAGAGATCATAATCGCTTAGTTTTAATGCTTAATATATTTATGATGGAGTATCTGTTGTGTTTTGTGGTAATTTGTGTGGTGACCAATATATATATAACACTATAGATAATGTATAAGGGCAGTGACTTTTATGTAATATACAAACTGTTCTTGTTTCTGTGTCATATCACAATAATTAAACCTACCATATCGTAGGGTTCAGTTTAAACTCTGTGAATTTAAATTAAATAAAAAAAAAAAGATTATAATTAATTCTGCATTTTGTAACAGCTTTTCAATATTGCTGTTGATTTCAGCTTATGTTTTGTATTTAAATATTGCCGTTGATATAACACTTCTCCAGAATTGCTTTAATACACCACTCCATTGTTAATATTTCAATACATAATTAATAATAAAACAATTTTATAAAACTCTCTATTTAATATAAATAAGTTTTGTTTTTTTTTTAAAAAAATCATATTTTGGTATTAAATTATATGATATAGCAAACCAAATAATCAAAATATAAGATAGATAGATTATAAATTTTTAAAGTAAAATTGTCTATAGACTGAAGTTAAGATGAAATTGCTCTGTATTTTTCAATTTTGATTTGAATATAGTGAATTAACGATCTTTTCCAAAGTCATGAATATTTTACAACAGATTATGAAATGTTATTTTGATAATAATTTCACACTATTACTGAAAGTAAATAAAACGGGTGTTCGTAAAAAGAAAATAAAGTCATTAAACATGACTGTGAAACTTTCTGTCTCATTGTCATGGAGAATACAACACCAAATTGTTCTAGTAGCTAATGTATTCTCTGATATTTGTCAGGGTAAGGGCTAGGGTTAGGCAATGTAGTATAAAACGCTGTGTGGCACTATATTATGTAAAGGTAAATTTGTGGTAAAATACTGGAGCTGAAGACATAATAATTTTCACAAAACCATTGATGTTATAAAAATGCAGAATAAATTACTTAAAGCACACAACCCATGTAGCCCTACAGCATGAAGGTGAATACTATTCCAAGATTTTAAACTTGTCTTAGTTTTAAGACTTTGGTATCGAATAGTTAATTGGATAAAATTATTCATATAAAATTTAATGTAAAACTTTCATCAAAATTTGCGTATGACCTGCTACATGAAAGCCTACAAAGTGTGCGGTTTCTATTATCAAGTATGTCCTTATTATTACTGAAAAGTTCAAGAGGGATGTAAGATCTGTATGAAGCTGAAGCTATTATTTGACTCAACTGTCTTTAATTCTAAATTTGTAATGAAAGATAGTATTCATTCATGTACAGTCCTCAATATCTCATAGTGAAGTGCATTTTTAATGAAATTTAAAACTCAAAGTTATAAGTTTTCAAATCTTCAAACATCACTTTAAAACTTGCTTGTATGTAGATCTCGGAAGATTTAATTTTATAATCATTTTCAAAAATACACAAAAGTTTTGTACATTGTATAAGGAAAGTGTTAAATTGGAATACTACCACTGATTACCTTCATTTCAGGTGTGGACACAGGTGAGAACGCTAATGGAAAAGAATTCGACTCTGGAAGCTAGCAAACGAAGTCTTGAGGATGAACTTGAGCGGGTAAGATTTGATGAGCTTCACGAAGTGTGTATATAATGAAACAACATTAGTTGGATAATGTTCAGACCAGAGATTAAACTTTATGTATTATCACGGATATTTCTAAATCACATTTTTCCTGAACAACCAACAAGTGACATATTTCTGATCAAGTGTTGATCTTATACTCCTCTTAAATATAAGATGCACAGATCCTCAGTATTACTTTAACACAGCTGCTCGTAGTAATGTTAAGTGATGGTTCTGTCGAATCTGTATCTTAATATAAGTTGTGTTTAGAGCTTTTAATTATTTGTCTAAGTTCGTTTTTATAATATTGAAAACCTTTTGTCAGGTTAATGTTTATTGGTTTTTAAACCATTGATAAACAAACACATTACACATTAAGTTTAAAGATTTAGCTTGCTCATAGTGTCAGCCCAATTTTCAGTTCATATGTGCAGGATGATGAAAATTATGGGGAAGTTTTAGTCATATTCTATTTCTTTATATGATATGTTCGATGCTTGTTAGTTTGACTGTTGGTTTCAATGTTGTATATCTTGTTTACATGACGGGTGCTGTCAATGAAACAGAAGATGCTTACTCTTCTAGAACACCTGGTCTTATTCTCACTGTACTATTTCAGATGTCTCTGTGTAAATCTTTCTTTTGTTCACATTTTGCCCTTGTTTTATGGAATTTGAGTTTGGATTATGATCATATTGACATGTGACATTTTTTTGTTTTTTTTAAAACTTGTTTTAAATTCAACAGAAGAGGTCGACAACTCGTCAATCGGAGACATCTTTTGCTCATTCGACAGCCTCTCAAGAAGTTGCCATGAAAACAGTGTCTGCACGCGCTGACCTTGCAGACAAGCGGGTAAGTTACAGATTTTTCTCAGAAATATTGTCGTCATTTTCTCAGAAATATTATCGTCACTACACAATCTTCATCCTTTCCCAATTAAATGGATCTTGGATGTTACTGATGAATTCTTTTTAAGTAGTAATTTGCTAAAAAGGATGAATGAATGTTGGAAAAAACACATTTTGAAAATGGTGAATAATTCACATTGATATGTGAATAGTGATTTAATTCATTTGTTACACTCTGTAGATAATATCATCTCAATTATCTGGAAGCTAATATTAGAATTCTATTTTTAGTATAACTCTCTTCTGTCCTTATCTTGAATTCTTCAGTTTCATAAACATTTAATTCACAAAGTGTTAAAACAGTTTTGTAATAATTAAAAATCAATGGCGAATAAGAAGAAAAAGATTAAATGACGTCTACCAACAATGTTTGTTAAGTTTGATATTCAAGGCACTTATTTCAACACTCTGACCATATGTATATTTTGAAAGAGCTGTTCATATCCATTTTTATGTGGGATAGTTATAACCTATTGTAGATAACGATCCTATGGTAGCTTGTTGATGATTCATTAACATCAATCAAGAGTAATTTCTCATGATAATGGTTGGTTTTGATCTAAAAAAACTTAACATAATATATGTTCAAGATTGAAAATTATTTCTGCGCAAGATCAGACATTTTCACTTTCCTCTTAGCAAAGAGAACTTCACCGAAAATATAGAAAAGGGTCATTTTGTCGAGAATTTTCAGTCGATGCTTTGGGTAAAATCTATTGACCTGCAGGCAAAGAGCTGAAACAAAACACTTTACTATACTTGTGGAAAATATGAAATCTTAGTTTCTCTGAGCATAGATATTTCTCTGAAAGTTCGACCTAACCAAGCTCATTTGATAATTCACTATTTGCACTAAATTAATCACTGATTTTGATTTCTAGACTTCAGTTTTTTTCGAAATTGATTTTTGTCATTAACATTCAGTAACTTTTATCTTATATCTTTTTAAACCATGCTCTTTAAATCTATTTTTAAAGGCTTTGCCTTTGTGCCATTTATTGGAACAAGAAAAATGTTTCTTATCGAGAAAGTCAAACACTACAGTGATTATTGGCACAACAGAATTTTTCATCAAGGAAATCACAAGTTTTAAATTGAAGTGAAAATTAAGTTTAAAACAAAGAAAAATGAATGCTGAATATTGATTTACATAAAATTTATATCAAGTTTGAAATTTTTGCCTCAAACTTTAATTAACTTTGAAGAGAATTTTGATGAAACATATTTCGTATACTTCTGAACTTCAAAACTTAAGTCTACTGTTTTGTTATGAAATCAGAGACCCTAGGTACTGTCTAATATCTCCTGTCTGTCTATACATTAAAGGTGTTTGTTCCAAAAGCACACACCTTCGTTGATAAAGTAAGTGGGTAGAAATATTAAGATGTAGATATCTTTCAATACACTATGTAGATTAAAGTTTTGGGGAATGAAAAATATTTCCTGTTTAACTTATTGTCCCTGTATGCCACAGTTAATTAGTATAGAGAGCAAAATAAATCTACAAAAGATTTCAAAAATATTTATTGTTACAAAATGTTGTATGTTTTTAGCGAGATAAAAGATGTCGCTAAGAAATATGAAAAAAAAAAATTTATGGTTTGTCGCAGTAATTTGAATTATTAATAATTAATAAAAACATAATTCATTGAAAGAAGGTTAAATTTTGTTTTTGGAGAAAAAAATTTCGCTTATGTCATAATTCACATATTTTATATCTCAGAATTAATTTCGCATGGAATTAAACAGTAAATATTGACTATTCTTTACTGAAATCCAGAAAACGTTGCTTTATTGATAAAGTCTAGGACGTGGTGTTCAGGGACGGAGATAGTTTGGTGTGTGCTTAGGAGCCATGTATGAGCTCAAAATTCTTTAAAATTATGTATTTGTGGTTATGTTACAAATATACTTCATCTCCTTTCAAAAATAATTTCCTTTACTTTCTCATTAGTTTTCTCACCTCTAAAATCTAATTATTTTCAAACACTGCACTTAATCTTCCTTTAAGTCTAAGCTCTGTTCTAAGCTCAGTAGGATTTCTGTTTTAAATCTATTCTTAAAATTGTCTCCATCAAGTTTCATCGCTAGATGTCTTTGATAACACTTCCATATTTGTCTTCACTCTTTCCTGTTTCATATTTAGTGTTTCAGTTTTCATATTTTCTGTTCAATGCTGTTGCTGAAATTGAGTATGTAAACAAAGTTTATGTTTTGATTTTGTTTTCATCAGACTTAAATAGGTGACCGTATCTTTGTTGATAGTCGTATCTCGTGCTAGCCATAAAAAAAAAATGTTTTAAGGAATTAGAAAACGTGTATGAACCTTCTGCAAATGAAAGATGTCAGTTCATTCAAAATTTTTCAAAATGTTCAGAACTGAAAATCTGACTTAATTTGGAATTTGATACAATTTTGATCTGTGACATATGTTCAGATTTAGCTACATATTTTGAATCAAAATTTTTATTCTATTTCTTGAACCTAATATTTCTTCGCTAATGTTGCCTACTGGATCAAGGCCAAGCACAATGATTATATATCATGCAAACTGATTTTGGTTAAACAGACATTGAAATTAAAGCTTGCGTTATATTAATCATTAAAGTCATATGGTAAGCACCACATCATATATATATATATAATATATAAGAAGTCTGGAAGTGAAATAATTTTTTAAAAATTAATTATCCCATTCGTTGTGATTTTTGTCACCTTTACTTTGTGTTTTATTCTTAAACACGCTAGACAGGAGACAGTCAATCAGAGCATGTAAGTCCGTGCACAAAAACCCAAACCATCACTTCAAATTTTGACTACTGTTCAACACTACAGTAATATATATTTGCTTTACCTGTATATTTCCACCTTGTGGGACACCTATTTCTCGCAGCAGTAAATCCTAGATATGAACAGATATATTTTTTTTGTATAGAGATTGTTTATGTGCTGTATTTCATTAGTACATATCGTTTGTAAGGTGGGAGCATTTTTTTTTTAATTCTTAAAAAATATTGAATTTTGTTTATGTTTCAGGTTATAAAATGTTTACAATACATTTATCTAGGAGAAATTCAATTATGTTTTATCTTTTTTAAAAATAAACAGTACACTTTACTAGTTACCTATCAATTTGTATTAATTAGGAAAACACGTAATACAGCTATCACGTATAACTAAAAAAATTTTATGCAAGGAGAGAAAATTGTGATCAGTATACTTTACATAGTTGAAATATCATTTAAAGAAACATTTCTATATTTAAAAGACAGACAAATTCGCCTTTTTTTGTATATTTGCCCCGTTTATCACTGGAAATGTATTATGTACTGATCTGTATCAAGAATAACAATTAATTGATGAAAATGATACTTAGATTGTCAAATTAGATGTCAAACACCAGTTTAATAAATTTTCATAATTTTAATGTTGAGTTACTTCAAATAAGGTCAAATTCATTCTGAACCATGCCATCAGTTGAACTGTAATTTCATTGTAGAATAACAGAAGCCAATTTGTTTGATAAAACTCGGATTTTATGTATTTTATTTCATATGTTTTATTTATATATATTTTATTATATATTTGCACACACCTGTTTTGATATTGTCTCAGGTTATTTGTATCTGTAATTTTTTCTGTCCCTATAGATTTTCTTTAATCTGTTTTGGACCTGTCTGTCCTCTTGCTATGAACTGTGGCTTTAGTGTTTATCACATAATAATGCTTCTACTTATAAATAATTTGATCCTTGGATGAATTTGAGAACAAATATCTTATGTCTAGAAAGAGGAAGCGTTTGGATAACGACTCAAGCAAATGAATATTAAAGAATTTATGTACAACATCAGCATTAATGCGAGGAAAACATTTCTTATTACATTTGTTTTTGCGCTTCAATTATTAATTCATAATCATAATTAATAGACAGAGATTCAAAAGTTAACACAAGTACTTACCTGTAATGTCTTTTCTATTTATAGGCAGAGAAACTGCAGCAAGAATTCAACGATGTGTCTTTTAAACTCCGCTCCGTAGAACATCAATTATCACAGGCTGAAGATCTCAAACACACACTCATGGATAAAAAAGAACAAATTTCACAGCTTCGAAATCAACTTGAAGCAGAAAAATTACAACGGTAAAATAACAAAATATATTATATGTCAAAATGAACAGACAGTTTGTAAAAATGGAATTCTTGAGAATGTGTATGATTTGATATGTTAGGTTTCAAAAATTTAATTGATGTATGATAAAACCTGAAAATGTCAATATATATAACGTACGTGTTGTTTTCAGGACACTTTTAGATCAAACTGTTTCGGAATTAAAACACCAAGTATCACTTTTGAAACAAAGAGAGTCAAAAGTATCCGAACAAAATCGGGAACTCCAGCACACAATTCTTGATCTTGAGTCGAAAATGGAGGACATGGCTGATCGCAATCAGACCTCATTGGAAATGGTAAGTTATGACTATTTGCTTACTTCAGTAATTTGAATTTGAAATATAAGACTTCTTCCCAATTTTACAATACAATATTTTAATTGTTACTTTTGTTTGCCACAATTTTTTTCACAGCTAAATGCCAATTGTCCAGATTAACTTGAATTTTATACGTTTAAAAACTTATTATCCAAGTTCTATTATTTCTTTCAAATTTAGAGCAAAATTTATTTTTCAGAAGACATTTTTGCTTAAATTTAGTTTCATTCAGTTAATCATATAATTAACATTTCAGTTGTTTCTGAAGAAATAATTGATTTTTATATCAAATTTTGCTACGAAAAATCTCCTTCTATTTATACCATATATTAACCATTGTAACAGTAATTTATCAAAATTTGTGTGCTTGGTTCAATGATATACGGTTTGAATTAGACTGACATGTTAAAGCATTTATGCCTACCTTTTATAGCTTTTGAATATTGCTAGAAGTGTGAAATATTTTACTTGATAAGAAAGTAATACTTTATATTCATTATATAGCTTTGTCCTCATGAATTATCATAAGAAGTTATGATTTCATATTTCAACATTTTAAAAATCATCAGGCCTATAATTTTGATTCTACACTCAATATTACTGTAAATCTGATTTGAAATATATGTTTTGTTAAATAAATATTAACATGTGCTTAAATATTGAAAAATGGAATTCATAACAAATTTGAATTTATTCTATTTTCCCTTTTTACTATTATTTAGGGAATTACACATCTGCATGGTCATTGTTTGAAATCTTCTTGAAAGAAAAAAATTAAATACCAAAATGACATAATAAGTGTCGCTCATATATTTACATATTTTTTTGTGCTTTGGCCAGGATTCAAATGCTTACTTAGGCAACTCCTGGGAGTCCAAGGTATTATAACCAGGAGTTTGACTTGCTAGCTTATAGTCGTTGATTTATCAGTAGTACAGTACTGTATGATGTTTCTGCTTCAGTGTTCTATCAATAGCTTCTGTCTGTTCTGCTACTGCTTGAGTTTTGATCTTCTAGCATCGTTGGGATTGAAATATCTGCTATCTCCAGTACTCCATTTAAATTCCCCTGATTTGATTGGTTTTGTGGTTTTGAAGATGAAGATTTTTTCCCAATGAATTAGGATCAGGATAAAGATAAGCTACTTTTGTCAATCAATAATGAATTACTTAAAAAACATAATCAGCTTTTGGATATTATTATCAGGGAATAGTAATATGTAAAATAACCTGTACTCTATTTTTGTCAAGTTAAGTTGACAAAATGAATAAAGACCGATACAGGTGATTCATTCAGGAATTATTTATGTTTTACATCGACTTAAATTCAGATAAGAAAGAAAACAAAAAAGGTTACCCTAGAGAAAAAATAAAAGTTCATGGTGCAGTGTGGTAGATGATAAAAACAGATATTTCAATCTCAACATTGCCTTGCTGTCTGTTTAGTATTGTTGAAGTTGTAAAAATAATGTTGAAGTGATATTACAATATCATTATTGCCATACAAATATTTACATAATGTTTTTTAAATGTTGATACTTGCGTGCGAGTTTGGTTGGTCAAATGTCATTTCATTTCGTTGTTTGGTTATACAAATAATATGAGTATGAAAGTTCTATTTCTTCCAGATGATGTTTGAAGTTACTGTTTTTAATCAGTAAAGATTTTTCATATATGAATTTCCACTGTTCTTTCAATTAACAGTACTTGGCTTATTAACAAATGTTTACAAATTGCTTTTATTCCGTGAAGAATGCATGCTTACTTTTTTCTGTTTGTTATTCTATTAGAAGCCTCAGTATTGTTATATATATATATTTTTTTAGAGAATTCTGTTGTATGTTTTGTTGTCTTAATTTTGATTTCAGTTATTTACGTAAATTTGAAGGAAGAGATGAAATAAATTTTGCTATCTGTACCAATATTTGTTCACAGAAATTTTGGTCTTTTGTAGTGTCAACTATTTATTTTTAAAAAATACGATGATTTTAAATGAAATTATTGAAAATTTGATAAAAACAAAATTTTGTTTACATAGATAGAAGGATTTACACTTCGATCAATATATGTATGTTTACATATCGTGATTTTACAACTTTTTCTTAGCAACAACATTTGACTGATGTCGGTAAGCGGTCATTGATGGATCAGATCACACGGCTGCAGAAGGAGGTTAAAGACCTTCAGTATGAGCTTCTAACAGTGAACGAAAGACGAGAAATTCAAGAGAGGAAGTATGAAGACCGTAAGATGAAGACAAAACAGAAACTTATGAGGGCAAGGTGAGAATGTAGATTGTGTCTATTGTGGATTAGAAAAGGGAGATAATTCTAGATCTTGGCTCAGTTGGCATATCAGCTGATTTATCAAATCAAAGAAAACGAAGTTGAGGATTTCTTAAAGTGTATGCATGCAAAGAGATTTGGAATTATCATCACACCATACAAACGGCACAGCTTTACCCAGAAGAAATGAGATTAATATTGGACATTATTAATTGGAATTTTTAATATGTAGGCCCTAATATTTAATCTCTCTGTAGGAAGCTATAGGCAGGATATAATTATTGCTGAATAGAGAAGATACTTACATGCTTTGGTCTCATATCACGTGTTACGCAAGATGTATATCCCTGTTCTACCCACTGTTTGATATCAGATTATTGTTTCCTTTGTAACCTGATGAACCTAGAGGTAAATCCTGTTGCAGGCAGTTCTTTATAGGCGTTCCTAACATGACTTCTCATCATGAATTGTAGATCTAAAATACAACATGATGTGATTTGTCTTTATTTGATTCTGTTTTAACATCATCATATCATTTCTGACGTTTTCATGTCGCCAAAGTACTGTTGAGAATATTGAAAGATGAAGCAAACATTTTAAAGTTGTTTAACAGAGAAATTCAGATAGCTGGATCAACGATCTCTCCTTCAGAATATTTTACTCTGATTGAATTGTATTAAAAAAATGGTGTAAATATTATTGATTAATGCAAGACATTTGCATTATAAGATTGTAAAACTAAGTTAAGTAAATAATTAATATGAATGTTTGCTGTTTAAATAGATTGTGATATATGTAGAACATATTGTGATTATATTCTTTCTATGATGGATCAATGTGAATGTTTTATGTTAATTCACTTGTTGCCTATACACAAAAAAATTAATTTTTTTAACAAAGTTGGATCTAAGTTCGATCCACTTGAAAAGATAATAGCATGTCTAAGTATGATTTCACAAATGTGATACCAATTCTGTATACGATTTTAGATTAATTTACTGCTGAAAGTGTTTGATGATACCAAAAAATTAAAAAAAAAAGAACAAAAAAAAACAAAAAAAAACTGAAGTGGCATTTAAACATAAGGGCCATTGATAGGCAATGTCTTCATGGTTTTTTCATGTTGAAAGAATATTATTAATTACACGATTATACGGATAGTCCTTAATTGTATTTACATGTGATGTATATGTACGTTTCTTCTCAAACTGTCGACTTGCCGATCCTCTTACTATGTATGTATTCTGCCTCTTTCAGCTCGGTTTCCCCGGGTGATCTCATTCGTGTTTGTATGAAGTAGGTGTAAAAGCTTACTATCACCCCTAGTTGTTTGAAATGTTTGTTCTTTAGAACTGCTAGCTACTTATTGGTGTGTTTAGATTCATATTTTCATTATTTTTCATTGTGTTTCCTCGTGGAAATATTAAAAACAAATCACTGCATCACACGATTCAACATAATCATTTGTTGTCTAAATCGAAGAAAAGTTATTCATTTTTTATTATATATATATATATATATTTTTTTTTTACGATTATATGGTGAAATTGAATAATTTTTTGTGAATTTCCTTTCTTTGTTAACATCACACTACACCCCTTTTCTCACATTTTCCTGTATACAAATTCTAATAATCACCGGCTCCTTATGAAAAGCAAAATCACATTATTTTCATATCCTTATGCATTCATATGGCTGAATGATGGAATTTAGGCAGTAGGTTATTTTTCTCAGAGCTACTGGTAAACCCAGGGGTTCAATATAATTTATATATTCTATTTTTGTCTTGATAATCTTTCTTTGCAGAATATCACTCTAATTTCTAGTCCGTAAATGTAGACATAAATGAGATTCAGAAATGTGATTTTGATCATGTGTGATACTTGAAATATAGCCTGAAGTTTTTCCTGCTTTCCAATGTGTCATCACCAATGCTTTTCGTGTCCTTATGTGATAGCACAGAGAAAGTTTGCTTCGCTCCAGTTGTCTCTGTAGACCTGGTTAGCATGATAGCGGCAAATGGTCACCATCCATTGTGCTTGAATAACACTTTTTTCCTTAAATAAGAAAAGTTGATTGAGGTATGATCAATGATTTTCAAGCTGAGGTATCCGTAGAGTAAATGTTTTACAATTGGTAGAACAAATAGATGAAAAATATTAACATGAAGTGCAATCTGTTGTAGGAAAAATTTCAGGGCACGATTTAATTTTCACTGATAGTGTTATTGTCTGCTCTTGAATAGAATTTTTTTAGTCAATGGTCATTAATTCTGCGAAAAGGAATACTGGTACTAATTGAACAGCAGGTCTAGTGGAAGCCGATGGCATGTAGTGTCACAGACAATCTCAAGCTGTTCCTGCCTGCCTTTCAAGTAATACATAGTATATTTTCATAGGGTTTCTCAAATCAGTATTATCAGTTTTTTAGAGTTTGGATTTTATTGTAGCATTGTACAGGAAATAAGATCACATGTTCCATATAAACTGTTTGTTAACAAAAAAGCAAATGTCAACTTAAAACACTTCATTAAAAGACAGAACAAAGTTATGATGTTTTCCTGCAGACTTTTCCTGTTCGAATGAGAACACAGGGTGTTAGTCCTGATGTCTTAAATAAAGTATTTTACAATCTGAATACTAACAATATACTTTCAGGGAATTTTACGCTAAAGAAAGAAACAGGATGACAGAACAGATGACTCGGATGGATGAAGATTTATCTCTGACGAGATCAACACTCCGAAAGGAGCTTGACTGGAAAGAAAAAATTGATAAAAATTACCAACAGTTACTCCATGAAAAACGGGACCTTTTATCACGGTAAGTGAAATCGAGTCATGTATATATATAAGTCTGTTTT
Source organism: Ylistrum balloti (assembly GCF_031769215.1). Classification (NCBI taxonomy): domain Eukaryota; kingdom Metazoa; phylum Mollusca; class Bivalvia; order Pectinida; family Pectinidae; genus Ylistrum; species Ylistrum balloti. The sequence goes on along the minus strand of NW_026782255.1, from coordinate 760,912 downwards.
AAGAAAACTTGTTCGATTTTTTGCATATTATGGCAAGAAATATGTAGTTTCATAAAGAAAACAATTATTATCTGTATTTGCGAGTTTAACCCTGTTTTATTTTATAAGAAACAAAAAAATTGATTACAAGTGATATGAATGTTATCGTCGCCCTCTTTGAAATGATTAATAGATATGTAACTTGTTTAACAAAAATATTTTTGCATTTGAAATGGAAAATGACATTAGACTAGAAATGAGCCAAAATCAAACTTACAAAGTACATTTTTATTGTGTATAGAAAACATCAGATCCTAATTGCATTTATGTCTATGTGCAAGTGTTAATGTGCTTGTGAGTGCGGAATTTTGTAAAGAAACAAAATAGTTAAGATGTTTTACACTACGTATTAAAGTGATGTCTTATATTTACGTGTTTCATCACAACACCTGGTGTACTATTTTTAACCCCCACACATTTTAGATCTGTTTCAGGTTTCGCTCTTTTAAGGTCTTCACCTATAACCACTTGCGTATTTCTCCACAAGCAGTTTTCTCACCATAGTGGCACGCTAATGCTTTCATGTGTAGATTACATTGTGAGATATTTACTATTAACCTCATGCAAAAATAAATCGCCCTTTCGAAATTGAATTCTTTTATGTTTACGAAACATGCAAAAAGTCACAAACTTACAATAAACACAGAAAAATGCGTATCAATGCCTTTCGTCTTTTAATTGCTGCCTGCATATTTTTTGTATCTTCATCTCTTCTTAAACCCATGGTAAACAGAAATTTACTATTTCTTTCCAATCTATTGTTATTGGTGTTTATTGAAGGAAACTCGCCTATTTATGCATGTTGTTTTGTGATTGTAACAAAAATAGCTTATTGGAACAAATACAAATATTAAAACCTTAACGGTAGTGTGTGAAATATAACATTTTTGTGCAACAATGCTATTTTTCGTATAAAACTATTAATCTGCTGGACAGCTCTTATTGCATCCTTTTGTAAAGGAGGTATTTAAAACGTTGTACAACCTTTGATTAAAAAAAAGATTGCATGCTAGGTATTTAAACATTTACTTTATGCATCACGAATATAACTGCAATATATATATATATATATATTTGCTCGTGATTGTATGTTTTATCATTATACTTAATTAGAATTTCAGAAAATCACATGACCTATCATTGTTAATACAAATCCCTACAACAAACACTGACATAACATCAAAACATCATTTTTAACAATACGCAATACTGTATATATAATGCCCCAAGATATACTGTTATTAAGTGCTTGTGACTGAAATGCTAACTACCGCATAACCTATCCTTAAGATATTAACGGATATCATCATAGAATCATACTTTTCTTCTGTTACAATTTCCATTGTATATCATTACATTATAATGTCATTTATCATTTTAATCCTAAAATATAAACCCCCCTCTCCAACCCTCCGAACCTCCTACCATTAAAACATTATTTCCCCATGTCATTTAAGGCCTAATGCTAACACAAAATATTAATTCATTTGTTTTAAAAACAGTGACCAAATATATACAACATGTCACATATGAATAGAATTCGTGTTGTCTGTCAATGCCAGAGTACACTCGATCGCCCTTTGATAAATATACGAGGCGTAATATTTGTATGTTTGTGTAGAACCTCCCAAGTTAATAACTGTATTTGACCTTCGACCTTCATAATGTTTAAACATGTTTTATGATATATTACAATATAAATATGTTTTCATCAGACAACGCTGTTTCAGCTCACTTTGGTAGAAATATCTTCGAACTCGTTAGAAAAAAAAATCACCTCTCAACAGGAGCGCCTATTCAAACCACTCTATATGATGATTCTGTGCATGTTAAGGAATCTTAAAAAATTGAGCTGGTCTTTGACTTTGAAAGCATGAAAGAGGGGTGCTAGGGCTAACAAATATGTTTTCGGAATACTGAAAAGAATCTTGTCAGAGTAGGGCTGTGATTAAGCAGAAGTGGAGTTTGATTGGATCTCCAATCAGAACAATTTTATGATTGATATGTCCAATCTTATCAGTAAAGCGTTCATGTCTATCATCCTCATTGTTCCTTTATCACCAATACTGCTTTTTAATATCTGTAGGCGGCATGTAATTGTCTTTGCTACTTCAGTTTATCTAACTTTCCTTTTAAAACATATGTACATTCAATTCCTCTTCCATTATTATCCATAAAGTTTTCTTCCAGAACATGGTATATTACCATACCCTTCATCACATCCTTTGTCTTACCTTATAGATTAGTCCTGCTATCACAGTTCCCGTTCGCTGCCTTTCAAGATGACTGTATTACAAAGCACATATGTCACCACATTGTAGTATACACACTAGAGTCTAGTCCAGTTATTATGTTTTATTATCAAATAAGATATATTTGCTTTCGTTTGCTGTTTGTTGTGTCTCTAATCGTCATACAACTAAAAATGTAGGTCTGAGAGACCTTTGCAGTGAAGTATTCAAACAAAGCAGAGAAGTAGTGATATTTGATTATATCTATACATTGATTCTTGTTGGAAATCATCGTAAAGAAACTTTTTTTCTGTCAGACTCTCAGAACATATCTGGATACATATAGTGGATGAATCGAATATTGATCAGAGGTGCTGTGATACAAATCACTGTTTTCGTCATGTAATTATGATTGCGCAGATTTCACATTTTGTATGTCTTCTTTGAAATCAAATGGTTTTGATTTCACCACGAGAATTTTGTAATTAGAGTTTATATTTAGTTGCTAATTTTTGTAAGTAATATAACACAAATGTCTCTTATGTCTTTGCAAATCCAGAAACTCGGTGACTATTTGCAATTTGGAGAAAACGAAATTTAGAGCTTTCGTAGAATATTATTGTTGATTCGTAAAACATATCTTGGAAGAGATAATTATTACGGAACAGAATAAAAGCAGAAAACAAAATTGAAACCAAAACAATGTTTGACACAATTAGTCATTGATATCATTAAAACCTCAAACACATACTTCGTGCAAAGTCATAAGAATTGGCAACTACTTGGTAGACGGCATGAGGCATGAACTTTATTTGGAAACTTAGTTTGCTAAACTGTATTTTTTATTTCTTTTTTTCTCAAATCGATGCAGCAGAAGCGATACAAGGCTTTGACTTCCGTTAGAGTTAAAGCCAATATCCACATCAAATTTAGTACTTACTTTGAACGATTTTCTTATGTTGTTAATTATTCTAATCAGAGAATCTAGTCCGAGAGAAATTCATCTCGATATTTGACAGAACGAAAATAACAAGAAAGAGTTTAATTTTTTTAATTTTGTGAATAAGTGGACTAATATGTTTGAATTTATATTATTTTTTGTTTATATTGAATTTTTATTTCAATAAACATCCAAACCTGATGATATTGGTCATTTGGGGCAACACCTAAATATCATTGTTAAAACAGTACTTACTGTGAGTGAATTGTCACATGGTGTGGTATGCATGTGAAAAACGGTATTTTCTACCACATGTTCCTTTTCAGTAAATCCTATACTGTTGATTCAAGGTCAATTATTTATTGAATAGAAGTGCTAAAGCAGGCTTTTGACTTGAGAGCAAATTAAAACATGATGGTTTGGCGACATTTTACCTCATCCTTCTCTGCTACGGATTTGTTTTGTATCTAAGTGAGAATTTAAATTTGCAGTTATACCAATTGCCCTTTGTGTTTTTGCAAATTCAACTTTGCTGAATGCAACAGTGTTGACTAACAGCTTATTATTATTATTTTATAGGTGTGGTAGAATGTTACCAACTCACGATTGTTGATTTTATATCAACTGTATAAACTTGACAAACAACCGTCGTTGGTTTTGGGATATCTATGTAGATACAAATTGCTTAAGACTCAACCAGGTTAAGGTTAAGACACTGTGCAAGCATGTAGCATAAGGTGGTTGCCATATTTTGTTATTTATTATTTCATTTCATACTTTATCTAAAAAAAATCAAATTTTGGTCGCTTTGGTAACAATTGTCCATTCTGAGTATCAAATATAAATTCCTAATGTTTTCGTCAGTTTAAAAAATCAGTTAATACATGTATATGATAATGAATTATGCGTTTTAATTATTAAGAATTCCTTCAAATATGGCAACAACACAATTGATTTGAATGCAAACCCTGTCACTTAATATCACCCCATCTCTGGGCCCTGTAGCTGTCACCCTTACCCCCGGTACTAATCACTGCCTTATCTTGGTCACCTTTTTGCAGCGGCTCCCCTTTCTTACAGGCTGGCAGATCAGGACGAGACTTTGAGAGAGAAAGGCCGTTCAGTATCCACATTACAAGTCCGCGCCAAGTACCTGGAGGACGAGAATTCACGGTTACTGGATCGTATCGAGCTTATCAACCAGCAAAAGCTTGGAATCGATAAAGTTTTGAAAGATTATAAACTGGGACAAGACAGAGAGGTACTTTTCAGTAAAAATTAAATGAACTGATTGAGAGGTCAAAACGGAAGCAAGGTTTGGTTTCACAGAATCTTCTGTTTTCACATCACAAATAAATGGACTTTTACAACAGAATACAAATTTAAGAGAATTAAAAATAAAAACATAAAGTCGTGTAATAATGCAAAATTTAAGCAGTTGCTTGTTTTGGAATATAAAAATATATGTTGTTAAAATTGTGAAGGAAAATCAAAATATTCATTATATTCCTGTCATTACATCTTGGTAGGAATGAAATCATCTCCTACATTTGCTTTTTATTGGTCAGTTAACTCGTTCACTGGTCATTTCACCGGACAGTCAGCATCCTCACAGCTTGACTGGTGGTACCAGCGGTCTGGGAAACAGCGTGGACTCAAGCTGGGCCAATGACTTTCGTGATAATAACATTCTACCCTTCCGGACGCAAACCACCAATGTTGATACTTACCTGAACCGGAACTACTCCAGCGGTGCCGTGGATTTGTACAGAGCCGAGACAGGAAGCGAAGATTCATACAGTCACGAATTTGATGCGTAGTGTAGAATGTTTAGTTTTAAAATTGGGTACACAACATTTCTATAAATCAAAGAGGTGTTCAAGTCATTCTGTGAAATATTTAGTCATCACAAGGCAAGCATTCGTTAGTGCAATGTGATCAGATGAGAGTGAAAAGTTCATTTGTTTCATTGAGTTAAATGTTGGAGGAAGTCGAGTCATTTTCCTCAGTAAGTAATACCAAGATATTTTTTAAAATGTAAGAAATGTATATTACTCATGGTGTCATTAGGAACGTTTCTGTCAATTATAACGTTAATTATGCAAGCATGAGTGCTAATTGCTGTCGTATGTGTTTAGAGAGCTCTAACAACATCAAAAGTAAGACGACTCATTCCTGTTAATTCACAGAAGCCTTTGTCCTCCCATCATCCCAACAGTACTTTACATATTTATTGTCAAATTAAGTCAATTGTCGTAGCGTTGTACTACTGTGGACCGAGATTTTTATGTCTCTTTTTCATTTAGTTTACATGTTTGGATTCCTGTAGATCAGTTGAATTCACTGTCATTTAACATAAAATACTCATATATGTATCATTTTTATAAATTCAAGTGATTAGTTTTACACAGTTTTATCCATCCGTTTCAAAGTTTACATTAATCATTTAGATGTTGATTATGTACAAACAAAATGATATAATTTCGAAGTGATTAGTACTGTAATTGTGCGATTTTCATCACTTTTATTTCAAAACATAAATCATGTGATAATTTATCAACGGGATGAAATAGTACTAAAAGTCTTAATATTGCACATGATTTTACCGATAACGTGGCAGTATCGTCTTGTTGTAAATCAGTTATTGTTTTATAATATGTAATATTTTATTAATTTTATGAATCACCGTCCAATTATTTTCGGTAATTTTTTATGATAATAATTTAATCTTAATTTTACCAGTTTGTTGTTTGAAACACCGTCCAAAATAAAATTGATAGCTCTTTGCCCCCCCACCATCGTGCGCCAGTTAACCAGGTCACTCTTTAGTGACATGGACATTTTACGTTTTGTTGGTAAAGTTGTATCAAAATTGTCCTTCCGATAATATCGCGGATCTGCATTAAACTTTAAAGTATTGTAGAGCATTAAAATACCACCTTTTTTTTAACTATGATACAATTTAACCTAAGATTTTAGTGTCTGACGTGAAGAAATGAAATATATGGGCTTGCGTGTGGAAAAGAGAATTCTGTGATTTATTTAACGTAGTATATCATGAAAGATGATTCCATCCATTTAAAGAATATGCATTATCTATGTAGATTGATATATTTTTTATTTTTTCCTCTTTTTGAAATATATCCTGTTCAGCACCGTTCTAGGAAAAGAAGTTTGAAAATATGAAAACGGATAAATGATTTATTTCTATTTGAAGTAAAGACAAAAGATACGAAAATTAGATTGATCGGAATACTAAATACACACTGTTATCAACTAGAAATGACATTTATAGATTAATAACTAGTATTTTGCACTGTAAGTAAATGTTTACTCCTTTAAGAAATATAGCAGTTATCTTTAGAGACCAGTACTATACCAATGTTCTGATCATAAGGTCATTTTTATGACGACAAAAATAAGGAAATAAAAGCCAAATAATTAATAATACTTCATTCTGACATTGATAGGAATAAAACTTAAAAGTATTTGCGAGAGGGCTATTTAAGTTGCTTTAATGCATATTTTCCCCCCAATATGTCCCGTCACTAACTAGTTGTTTGATGTTTCATTGTCTCTTAAGATGACATATGTCTTAAATCAAGATGGCGTTTAAAAAGGCTTCTGTGTCTTGTCACTTAGTTACTGTCTTTTCAATAAGACACTTATCGCAAAATTTCGGTTAACTGATAAAATCGGAAAATTTTATCTTGGGACATCATATTCCTAACACAAATGGAGAAATTCCAACATCAAACTATTTACTATGAAGCAGGCATATACCTGGATTTATTTTCTTAAATATTCAGTACCATTTATTTGTACATCGCATCATGATACCTTCAATATACAACACCTTTTATTGTAATTGAAAGAAATAACCTTTAATAAGAAAAGGCAAAACCTATTGACTATATATACATTCATAGTATACCGCTTGGAAAATTTAATTTAATGTTTTGAAAGTATTCCTATTCCTTTTTCCGATCAAAAACAAGAAATCTTAGCAAAAATCATTGTAACATGAATGAAATGTTTGAAATATTCACGCATGATAAACGACTATGTTAATGAGCACACTCAGTTCACAGCTATTATTTAAATGATAGACATAAATGTCTAATATTCATAATTAATACTACCTTTATATTATTAGTTAATATTTTCCCAACAATACTTCTAACACTAATCTACCATATTTCGTTTAATTATGGCCTTCAGTTTTTAAGTTAATTCTTAATTATGAAGGTTATAATCTGTATAGTGAAGGTACAGTCATTTCGAGTTTATTTTTCGTTAGGTTGTTATTAACAGTAACATATTTATTCAGAATTAACAATATTGATATATCAATTAGCATTAATTGTAGCACCCTGTCTCGCCTAATTCTCGATTTATTCGTGGTTCATAGAACCTGTACCCAAGCGTCACTAATAACAAATTTCAATGGCGATGATAAGCGAATGGTGGCTGAATCATGATATGTTCCAATTAATTTCTTGTAATCATATTAATTACGATTTGCTTACAAAAGGAACACGCAGTACTCTTTCACATCCCGAGTCTGTTTCAGAGCAAAAAAGTCTGTTGAACTTGTAAGACAGCTTTCAGACATGTCGTACATGTTTGAAATATAGTTTCTAGTTGAAGTGAAGAGAATTATGTTGCAGAAATATGTGCTATAAAATATCAGCGATCGATAAAATTGAATGATGAATAAATATGTTACTGTTTGTAGTTCCCTTTATGTCCATTTTGGTAGGTTTATAACCTGGAAGAATATCAAAACATAAAAGGTAGTTAAATTAATCTTTGTGTAAGCTTTTCAGCTCTGTACCAACGCTTTGTCTTTCCAATATTTTGAAGAGATGTTAAGCGTTGGGAAGATAAATAGTAGTATCGGTTTTTTTTATATTTTTTGTATGGAAAGTTCAAGGCAAAATAGTGAAATTGTGTTTATTTTCCCTCTCACTTGAATTAAAGGGTTATAGATGTATGGATCTATGTTTATACTTCACACTTAACAAGTTTTGACCAATCATTTCACATTAATTATTAGAAGTTATACTGTTTTCTGCAGCAAAACATTGGCTCATGCAGGTATTTCTGTAAATGTTACTTTTGGGAAGCAAATTTATCTTGCCAAGCATTATTTTCGTATTTTTTTCAGAATCATGTCGGTTGATTTATATTGGAATATACTTTTAAAACACCACTTCGCTGCCAAGTTAAATAAACAAGTTATTTTCTAAAACTCAACACTGCCATACGATTAAGCCTGTAATCATTAACAACAAAACATATGTTGAAATTCAAGGAATATCTGTTGAAACGTATTTGAGATTAAGCATGAATAGATTTTGTTTCTAGCAATGGATGTCACCATAATACAATTAACGTGCCTTATTTATTCTTTATATGTAGAATTTCTTGATCAATGAATATGTTAATTTATGGAAATCAAAAGTTATGTAAAAAATGAAGAAAAACAAGAAAATACCAACATGTCAATATAATCAGAATCCAAAGAAAGATTTACGCCGAAACTCCTGAAGTAGTATAAGAAGATTATAACCAGGTGTTCCAGAAGAGTAAGCATCTTCTGCTTCTTCAAGAACATCCTCCATGTAAATCTTGGTCAATCCTAACAAGTAATGTCAGGTTCTCGAATGAGATATACAGCATCCGAACAGTGTAGCTAAAAAATGATGTAAAAAATTATCATATTCTCCTAGAAAGTGCTGAAGAATTCATCAAATTGATTGTTATGCCAATAACGTGTATTTTAGAATATTTGATAAAAAAAATATGTTTTAATATGAAACAATAGAACCAGTTAATATCATACAAAAAACGTACATTATCGATGAGAATGATAAAACAAATTTATCTTATTTTTATTTTTGAATCTTTATTTTGCAATTATTGATATAGCTGAAACAAACGAAATAGATAAAACATGTGTGATATGTATTGGTATCTTTTAAGGTATTATATACAGCCAACAAAAAACAACACATTATATCGTGTATGTAAAAGAAAATCGATATTTGTTATCAGTATCTTTTCAACATAAACTGTGATATGTATCAAACAGTTTTATATTGACTGTTAACATTCTTTTTCCATCCATTTGATCTTGATCTGTCTCAGAATTTATTGAATTATAAATATATTCAAATATTTACTATAATTATATCTAGTTTACCCGCGTTTTGGGGGTGTTATGTAATTTTCGTTTCTAAAATGATCTAGAATGCAATTCTGTTTTTTTTTTATATGTCACGGTGGTCAAACTTATATATACATGCAGTTATATATATAGTTTGGCCAGTAATTTAATTATGTAATGTATACTGCGTACATGTATATGTTAATACTTGCGCTGTGTATAGTAATGTACTGTGTATGAGAGGTGGGTGAAAGTGATTGGATGAGAGTGACCTGCACTTTGACCCTGCATGACCCTGTCCTTGCGCGTGCAGTTTTCCAAATTTCCTTAACTGGGTGCAAATTTGGATTACTGTGCACAAGGCCGCTGTCCTGTGAACAGGCTTAATACTGTTTGCACTCACTGATATTGCTTGTGTGCATTACTGCCACAGTGCAGGTAAGTGTTGTTTAATTTACTTAAAAATATTTAGAACTACATTTAAATATTACTCTACTAAAATATTATGTAAAAGAGTACTTTCATCTAAATGACCGTCCGTATTTTAACTATTTAATATCTTAAATACATACATGGACAGGTTCTGTATATCATAGGGTGGGGTCAAAACAGGAGTTGTAATTGTAGATATATATGTCTCTGTAATAAAATATGCAAGTTAATAAATGTCTATAAATATTTAATACTTTACGGTATTGAATATTGGGTGTTACATGTATATGCGCGTAAGTTCTATATTCAGATATTTTTATTTCAGGTGTCTGTCTCCGTGTATATGTGTTTAAATGTTCAATAAACTGTGTGTCGTGTAAACGGCCTTGGATTGTAGTGTTACACAATAAGCTGTTCAGGAGAAAAAACCACACAACCACAAGCATCCGTATGACATACAATATTACATAAGTAAAATCTGCCACCTTTCCTCTTATTGTGTCTTACCTTTTAAGCATCCCGCACTGTTAAGATGTCTAAAGTTAACATAGTCTAAATTTTGTACCTGTCATTGACGGAGTTATGGTCGAGTTTATATAAACTCCATCAAGTGCTTATCTAAAAACATTTTTTACCTTTTCATCTGCCTTTAACCCATTGTTAATGAAACCATAACTGTAGTTTTTCATTTTAAGGCTTATGCCAATATCCTGATTGTGTCAATCGGTTCCTCATTTGTTCTAAGTTGGGTCGGAATATTGGGAACATAAAGTCATATATATTTCAATTGAAATGTAATATACCTATTGATAAATAGAGCATTATTCTAGTTGCCTTACAATGGCTGCTGAATGAAGGTCCGAATTTGTGTCTAAATGCTAAAGTGTGTAATGATAAGCCACACAGTGTGATACATATATACTTATTTTAAATGATATTTAAGACAAAAATCATTCCAGTGTTAATATTCCAATATTGATTTAAGAATACCTCTATTTATGTTTTATTATCATATTTTATCTTATGTTTATGTAATTTAATATCATATGAAAGTATGATAAGTCACCAGATGTTTTTGTTATTTACTTTTCGTTTTTCATTTTAAGATTTCATATCTCTTTATGCCATGAGTGTGACCGAATGAATGATTTACGGGATTTTGTAGAGTACTAGTGATAAGATAATAATAACGAGATACGGTTCATTGTTGTATTTTAAATGTATTTTATATTGACCATCTCGGTGTTTTTATTCATTTATACATTGTATGATATCATATAGAAATATATACAAAAACATGAACATGAAAATGATGATTTTTAAAAATGAAAATCAAACAATAAAATCTTCCAAAGTAGATTTATATCTCTGTTATTTTATATCTACATGCTATCCTTAACGTTTTTTCTAACCAGACCTGGAATAAAGGTGTTATGTCTAGATTGCAGGCTTTGTTACTGGATAAATTCTCCATTTCACCTCTGTGATGTTAATCTTTTATCTTTCTGGCAAGTTAATTTAGACGGGAAACCTGCATACCGTTTCTACATTTAGTTTTCTAAAATATCACAGAATAAGAATTAAAAAAATACGGAACCAAAACAGTTTAAACAGCTTTCTTTGCCAATCTTCTTCAATCCGAGTGATTTTACGTTATCAAATGAGAACGAGGTCAACATCATTGAAACTAACAAGCATCATACACGTCTAACTTCCTATTGCACAAGAACACTACCCACTGAGATCGTTATAACGACAGGAAAAGTTCGCATTAATCTTCATCAACCTGCATCACTCGAAACCCTGTTTTGAATTTGTCTTTTGTAAATATCAAGATACTGGGAACAAGCCCTTGGATACTGAAATAACTGCAACAACATAGGTTGGGGTTACAGGTATATGTTGCTATCAAGAAATGGAAAATTCACAGTGTGGAAATTGAAATCATCAAACTTATCATACTGCATTGTGGAAATATTCCCCTGTTGGTTTCGTTGTAGGAAAAAAAGGGGTAAGCAACTGATGTAGAAGATTTGGTTTAACAAGTTAACAACAGAACAATTAAACGTGTATTGTCAAAATTATGAAATGCAGTTAATACGAGGAAGGTTCGTTTCCTTGTCATTAAATAGCAAACTAAGTTGTTAACTAGTGAATCTTAATTAGCTAATATTTTCGTATTTTTAAATTTTAAAAAAAATACTAATGTGTCAAAAGGATTCTTTGGTTAATTAGTAAACAGTCTTTTCTTTTGTAAGTTTGAAATGTTACAGCGTATGTCAACTTGGTGAAGTTATCATATAATACCCGTCACATAGCCTTATGTGAAAAGCGGTATGTGTGATCTTGATTCTAAGATCAAAGAATACCATCTGATGTTTTGATGTTTCATAGTGACGGACCAGATGTATTTCATCCACTCTGAAAGTAATCCAAAAACAACATGGACTTTTTTCGACAACTCTCTTGCATTGACGCCTGCTTCCACAGAATCTGTTGAAAAATTTTGAAATTCACATCTAGATAAAAGGAAGGAACTTCCCGATATTATGTCCCATTATGTTAATATCACTAAAGACAATCCGATAAATCGACAGCATTATTATCAACGTTATCATATGGGAACGTAATATTACTTAGATGAATTGTCAAAGATTTACATGGCTGGTGTCGTTGATGAAACAAAAACGTTTACCCTTGCGGAACATCTGGTGTGAAATTTGTTATTTTCCATGGGTATCTACGTAAATATTTCTTTTTTTTTCTTTTAGATAAAATATAATTTGAATTTTAATCAAGCTTCTATTTATATGGCGGTACTTGTGGTTTTTTTTTACTAAATACTCGTCCATGTTTTACACCGGAAGCTGTGGAACTGCACCTTATATCGGCCTTAAGCTTGACAATACGAGTTTAAATATATGCTACACAGTTATCACATATATACACACATGTACACGAGTTACAATCGAAATCAATAACACGGCTAGCTTGTGATTTCATTATCAAGTTTGTTGTTTACGTCATGGAAATAGCGCATACGAAATATATATCCTGGTCACTAGGTAAATGATTGTTACTGGGTAAATCAATATAGTAAATTGTTTAAATCAAACTGTGAAGCCGCGCGCATAGAACCGTGATTATATATCGGAATATATTTTCGTTTATCACGATAAGTTAGAAAGTCACGTGTATGATTGTTATTATACTTTAGAACCTTCATCAGCCAAATATTGATTCAAGAGTACAGTATGTACAATGTGTACAGAATAGTAACCTAATCAATTGTCGTTCAGGAAGTAAATGTTCAAAATGGCATTAAAATCATAAAAAAAGAATTAGGTCAAGTTGATATTATTTACAATCAAAAGGTTAATATACTCGATAAATCCATCGACGACTCTTAGAAATATGTATTTTTTTCTACATGAAAGTTTGACAATATTATGTTATGAGAAAAAATAGAGCTGTATTACATCAATGAAGATACAGATCTAAAGGTATTTCCACTGAAACAAGAAAATGGCGATGCTCGTAATTCATACATTAAATCAATCGATCGAGGCAAAAACTGATAATATTAATACGTATGCCAGTTGCAAACACCTTGCTCTGATTTTGAGTCTCCACTTTGTCCGAGACACAGATGTCAATAAAACATGGTTTAGAGGCTATGTATGGATAAGTATATTACACGATAGTGTAAGAAAAAAATAAGAGATATCTGTTCCCAAATAAATTATTTTCTATTAACACAATGAAAAATTAACATTACAAATGTCTTCTACAATGTCGAGTCAGCTCGTTAAAAATCTTCGAATGACACTTTGATGAAAATGGTTACTCATGGTTATTAATTATTTAAGATGACATAAATTAATTTCGTTTTTTGAACTTGGACATTTAATTTAGAACGACTCCAATAAAATATCAGTAAAGTTGTGATGAATATAGTGTTTTGAATTTATATTTGACTTACTAAACGTAACGTGTAAATTTTAGTTGTTCAATTCTAATAGTATCGTTCGTGAAACATCGATGATAATTAAATATTTCGGGAGGAGTCAGATAAAATTCCTTAAATACAAAAACAGTATGTAATTGAATGACATCACTTACAGCTAACCATGTACGTAGTGACGTGGGCAGATCAAGTGATAGGTGTCACCGTTAAAAAGGTCATCTTTGCAATTTTTATCCTGATCCCTATTGTATTGAAATATTCTTAAGGAAATTCTTTTTAATCGATAAATATTTGAAAAGGTGAAGTTCTTTCTTAATCCTGGTTTTTTTATTTACATTTAGATCCTGCATGTTTCTAGATTAGTCATCAAGTTCCGCTTTCGATAGTTGTATATATACAGGTAAAAGTGCCCCATTCTTCATCTTGATTTGTAAGTTAACTTATAATGTTAAAGAGAAATTTACCCAAGTTACAAGGCAGAAGGTACGCTATTGGATTGACTTAATTTTTTTTCTCTTAATTTCTCTACTTTTTGTATTTCGTATCAAACGTTCTTCGTATCACACCAATCATAACTCCTATACGTCAGTTCAGGTTGCGCTCAACACTTAGATTTATAATTCAGGATTACGTAGACTTTTGTGGAAACAAAATGCAATCGATCTCATGTCAATTTAACCAGTATGCTGTTCTTAATATATGCATTTTTACATGAAAATTGCATGGCTTTGCACTGCTGAAAAAATAGTAACATGTCATACTCAAAATACACATTAAGCATTCAGCAGGAAACCCGGGTACCTGTACTCCAATTTCCGCGAGTTGATCAAATGCTAATTGAGTCGGTATCTGTTTCAGTATGTACAGCGCCTTGCTTCTCATTATGTTGCTAAAGTTCCTGGAGGCCGAAGCATATCCTTTACATCACCACTCATTACAAGACATTTTACCGTTGGACGGTATCATCTTTACCAGAGAAGAAGCCGAAGATATGGTGAGAGAGAGCCAATCACATGGCACCACCTGTGACAGGTAAACCAAAATAACATCGCTAAAATCAAATCAAATTATTATTCTTATTTTCTGGAAGAAATAATAATCAACTATATTCAGTTGATTTTTGTAAGATAATATTTTGGTAAAAGGTACACTTTCATTTGGAGTTGGACATCATCCCTGCTAATAAAAATAATATTTGTCTGAAGCTCTTATAACACTTTTAAATACTTGGATTAACAAAGAGTACATGAAACTGAAGCCAAAAATCTACTTTGTTATTTCCGTCAAAACGGCAGAAATGTCAAGTGACAGTAGCAACAGATACACAAACACCGTTCTGGAAACAAATCGGAGTCAAGTATGAGAATCTTGGTCATAATACTAATGTGTTAAGCTTATCACCTACAAGTATGATATCATATTGTGATTATTACCATAACTTGCAGCTTTATGTTTCCAGTAAGACGATCCCTTCTTCTGTGCACTTACCTGTGTACGCGACTTCCCTGTGCCCCTGGTACTACGAACTTGTACATCAGCCAGGCTTGTTTCCGTCACATATCCTCCGGGCCAAGTTACGCTGTAACAACAGTGAAAACAGAAGTCCGTGCAAAATGCAGAACTCACGTGATAACTCATGTGAATACATACGGAAGGGAATTCGGATCATCAACGAAACTTGTGAAGGTCAAGGATGTGAATTTATCCGATATATTAGAGTCGGTGCCCAATGTGTCCAACAACAATCAGGACATGGCTAACGAACTATTATCATAAATCTCTTAATTCAATACCACATCGTCTTATATGGAGTGTTTGTATTTTGTCGCATACGATATATTAGTGAGTTCTAGTTGGTACTTTTATAATGTTTCGCATCAGGTACTACATATTACTTAATCATCATTCCACTGCATAATTTTCTGATATAATCTTCAACACGAGGACCCTATTGCTCCGAAAGACGGGCCTCCTACGGTCTCCGATACATTTAAGTGATCAACGCAAATGAATAAGGGCACTTTGACAGAAAATTTAAACTTTACTTTAAGCACTAATAGTTTGTTATACGCCAAGAAAAGTAAAATGATAGGTAGATGCTCTGGGGGTTTCTGTATTCAAGTTTCAAATATTTTTTACAGTTACCATGATTTGTCTTTCATCAACCAAACTTGAGAAAAACAATTAAAAACCCTTGCAATGCTTTTATTTTCTCGAGTGCATACCACTTGTTTGATGCGACACGCAAGCCCCCTCCAGTCACCAGTGGGAAAGATGTAGATTGGTATTGGTATTTTAGAGGTATGCTGGAACTTTTCAGATGGTTAAGCAAAGTTGCTCCCTAAATTGAAATAAGGATAATCATGGTTGAAACAATACAATTCTACACCAGATTTCGTTTAATTGAAACCATTAAGCATTGCAAATGAATGTAATCAAAGTGCTTTTGAAAATGTTCTCAGATATAGGGTCATAACTGTGGAAATATATGTGTTGGCTCAACCAAATATGAACCAGTATAAGACTGAGTCTACCAATATCTGTCTATGATAGTGTAAATATATACTAAAATTAATATTCTTGTACATGCGCTAGTGTTGTTAATGTATGTCAGGTGTGTGAGACTTTTATGCGTTACTTCCTCTCAGACTTGCTAACTGTGTGTGTTAAATTTTCATTCTTCTAAATATAGACTAATTCATCATCTAATGGTTTTTCATTGTTTTTATCACTTTTGCCTTTCGAAAGAATAATATTATATCGGCAAGACCTGTTGTTCTATTGACTTTACAATCGTGTCTATTCATTAACATTTGATGAAATGAAATGCACATGACTAGCATGTTTGTTTTTACAGACATATTACTACTTAGTCATACTAATGGCATACGTGAAAAACACAGCATAACATTATTATTTTCAAAAAGAGAAAACAGTTTTCTTCAAATATTTCAAAATATAATCATCTCTGATGAGCAACATGAGTTGGGGATGCACTACACTAAAATGTTAAGCCTTGCAGTTTTCCTCGTATGGGTTTATTGCATGCCTTGCTTTGCTTAGTACTACTGTAGAAAAAATATCTATCATGAAAATATGGAAGGACATTTGAATATCAAAGATTTTTTTTTAGATGAAAGCATGTACTACCTAAAGAAAACCCCTCTTAACCACCTTGAATATCAACGTTTGCTTCCGGATGCACTTATATGAATATGCATTTATAACTGCATGTTGTATGTTAAAACATAGGGCCAATTACGTACATATCATAACGCCACCCACCCCCCACCCCCCTCCCACTTATATATATAAATATTATATTTATAAAGTGCAATCATATAATGAATACGTTCATACTAAAGAAAATATATCACAAAGTTAATTAAAAGTTCGGGCGTTGTTGTATACCTTGTTCTCATTTGAGAAACTAAGTTAACTTACATGGATTGACCAAGAGTTATATAATGGGTGACGTCGATGAAGTAGAAGACGCCTACTCTTCCGGTACACCTGGTATTATTTTCCTACTATTTTTTCAAGACTATCCGTGTAAATTTTTTCTTATATTTTGCCCTAGTTTTATTGAATTTTGAATTATGATCTTGTCGTACACATGCTAGTATTTTCTTTTCTAACGGATATCAAACACACCTAGCTTCATATTGCACAAAGGAATAAATATTTCTCAATGAAATCACTATGACGATAGTAAAACTTCCCCATAATTTTCAACAACCTGCATCTTTTAAAACTATATGCTATGAGTTTGTCTGTCAGTTGATGACGTCTTGCACGACAACCGAGATACTTGAATCAGACCCTTAAATATCGAATCATGTTGGATCCATTGTAGAAAAAGATCGACATAGGCGAATGATGTAGAAGAGTGTGCTTATTCCCTAATTTCCTGTTCTGTTGAGTATATACGACGTGTTCCCAGGCAAAACGTCATTAATATCTCTGAAAGTGAAATGAAGGACTTGTGCCCTGTTTTGACCTGCTCTCAAATAAAGTCAGGTTGACGAACAGAGGGCACGTCACTGTGTTATTGGTTTGAAGATCATACAACCAAACTCAGTGAAGATGTCGAAAACCTGATCATTGCTGTGATTTTGTCACCTGTAAATTTTGCACGAGATATGCTTCAGCATAGTTCACAATCCTATATTTTTTATCTTGGAAGAGAAAGCTCTCATAACAAGAGAACGAACGAATTCCTTCAGTTAAGAATGAGGAATGATGAAGAACAGAGTTTAACAATCCAAAGTTCCCACAAAAAGAATGTTCCTTGCAGAGGGCGTTGAAGAATGGTCTAAAGATCTTTGGAGGTTTTAAAATCCACTTATTATTAATTCCACTTCTTGTAACCATGATTGATATTGTAAAGAATGGTAGAAGAATATTAAACAAACGATTATTTAAACATATAGAGGAGTCAGCAATAAAACGCTAGTAATATGGATTCCTGTGAATCCAGTATAAATGGCTAAATCAGTATTACCGTAATTAAAAGGTGTAACTTTTATGACCAACGTCTGAAACACAATATTGTCGCAAGTAATTCTCGTGATTCTTCAACTTAGTATACTTATGCTCAGCTTGTGAAGAAAATAAAAACTGTATATGTTCGCGATTAATTACAAAATTCTGTATATCTTTTTACTTTAGAATCCACCGCTGCTACTGTGAGCTAGAGCTACTGACACTTCTTTGGTACAGCTATTATACTTTATACTTCTAGAAATTATATGTTTTCTTGTAGGAATCAATCTTAATCAGTATTGTGACAATAAAATAACAATTTTCATTTATATTATATACTTAATTTTTATTTGATTTAATTTGTTTTCCTTTATCATTTAATGTGGTTTGTCGTCTGAAGTGAGTTTTTCTTTGTATCATATGATATGATGTATGGTAAGCCTATTAAATAAATCTTAATTAAAAAAGTCCAGATACTTAGAAAGTATGCAAGTAATGTGGGAGTAAAATTGATTAAATTCTTTTGTATGCTGTAATTGTTTGACTAACAACACACGCAGAAATGCATATAACATACGATACATGGTGGGCGTTGATATTATTAAAACCAAACATTTGAAAGCATACATCCGGATTCTTTATTACAAGATGTTTGTCGTTTACCTAACACTGGTGGCTTCCATTGTCTTTCAGTCTAAATTCATCGCACTGAGAATAAACCTTTCAAAATGTCGGGCAATATTTGCATATGCTACCTGTCATTGTATATCCGGTTCCCTATGATCCTTCGTCAGAGTATGGATCGATCATTCCATTTAAAAATCATTAAAGCAGGTTATTTTTAGTCGCCCTGGATAAAATGGGTATTGTATATATATATATATATATATATATATATATAGCACATTTTCTACGTGGTGAATGTGCACATGCCCTTTAATACAGATAAGCCCTTCGAGTAACTTTATGTTGTGGTTATAATGAATTCATATTATGATGTCTTATCGACATTTGTGAAAAGATGCTCGCATGCTTTTTTGGACACTGTAAATAGATGTTAATATGAATTTGATTTACATAAATAACTGATACCGTATCAGTAGCTCGCTCATTGTTTAAGATATAAACCGACTATCTTTATCCTCTATGATTCGACAGTAACAAAAAGCACGATAGCACTCCTGCAAGTACATTACATTGATATATCGGGACCCTTGACAAATATTTTACAGAACATTTTACATGCTTTACTGAAAGGAAAAACAAACAACTTTAACTAAAGTTTTCTTTAAATAATGGATCAATCCGTCCCAAACCAAAACCAATCCATCCCAAAATCTGTCGTGCTCAAAATTACAAGCGCCTGCAAGACACTCTCCTCGACGCTTGTAAACACGTTGACGGCCATCTTATAGAAATAACGTTAAACTAGATTCATCAGTGATAATAATGGACCTCCAACATCTCATAGCGAAACGTCTTGGCATATGTGCCGTCAACCATCGCATACGACGTGCTCGAAGTGAAGGTGTCACTGGAAAATCAACGTATTGGCGACGTGGGCTTAAATGTGCCTCTCGTTGCTATGTCATACAGTAGTTTCTTCGTAAAGACTTTCCCTAGTTCCGCTACATTGATCAGACTGTGTGAAGTTCCATTCCTTGATAAGGATTTGTGTAGTTCCGTTTCTTTGATCATGCATTTTGATTTTTGCTTTATGTTTTTTTTTTCTTGTTATCCGTCCGTCTTGCCGTCTTGCCGTCCTTCCTTGAGTGTTCGGAGCGTAACTTTACTCACAGTTTTTGTAAACAATGGTCATACAAACGCGATGTGCAGTGTGCCAAATTCATGGCCCATGTCCCTTCAATTACAGAGTTATTGCCCTTTGTTAAAATTTGGTGTCTTGAGTATAACTTTAACTTGAATTGAAATAGGATAATGAAATGTGTTGTATACATTGCTCAGACAAACCAAACCACAGCCATTTAATTATTGCCCTTTGTTAAAATTTCGCATCAACTTTAAATTGTTTGTTTTATACATTCATTCAAAAGTATGTTTTAGACCACGACGCCTTAATTACAAAGTTATTGTCCTTTGTTAAAATTTTGTGTCCGGAGCATAACTTGCCCACGCAAGAATTGTGTTACTTTATGTATACTTCGGTCATACAAAGTAAGTGCCCTTTGTTAAAATTTCGTGTCATTAGTCATTCTAAGGGGTTGTACATTGCGCCAAATTCAGTGAAGGAAACCCCTTAATTACAGAATTATTGTCCTTTTTGTGTCCGATAATGAACATCCATCAGTATCACTGATACTCTTTTTATAAAATGATCCAAAACTCCTAACCTAAACACATAGCAATACTAGTGACAATATATTTTAAAGAATAGCACAAAAGAAACATTCGTAAAATACGTCTTTCAAAAATTAAAAAACAAATTAGATATAGCACTGTCAAAAATTAATTTAACTGCATCATGCAGCATTTTGTTATCATTCTAAGACCATCTGTGAGGCTAGAGTCGTAAGTGTTAACATATGAGATCATATTTAAGAAAATCAAAATTGTCAAATTACATACATCGTAAATGTGTTCATTCTGTTTAAAAATAATTTCATCATTCAGAAAGTTTTGTTTATAATCATTCTTAATAATAGGTGTCAAGGCTACATTTAGAACGAAATTGAAAGAAACACAAACAAAACACTATCTAGCTCATACAACACACTACAAAACTCACTTCTAAACAGGAAGTGATTTGTGTGACTAATCTCTAGTGGAGCCTTGATCTCTGACACTGCTGGTTGACGTGCAAGCCACGTCTTAATTCATACATGTGTACCTCACGTTCTTCTGGTATTATCTTTTATATAAATATTATGAAATTTAATCATCTATAATGACGAAACAGCTGATGATGCATCAATCTCAGTTTGCATTAAAATGAGCTATTCACGGTTGTGTTCTTTTTACAATCTTCATTCTGCCATATCTACAAATTGTATAACGATAATGTGATGATATTGATGGGGTTGCTGATACTTGACGCTGTGAATTGTGTAAAAAATATCCAGAAAATGCCAACATGGCAACGTAATTCAAACTCAAATTCCAGAAAAACTAGGGTAAAATATGAACAAAAGAAAAAATTACAAGGAAACTCCTGAAAGGAAACAAGATCAGTTGTTCCGGAAGAGTGAGCGTCCTCTGCTTCATCGACCCGCCATGTAAACCTTGGTAAATGCAAGTAAGTAATGTCACGTTCTCAAATGAGAGTAATGTATACAAAAACCGAACCAACAGACAAACTAATGAGCATCAAATACGTCGAGTTTCATATCGCACAAAGAATATTTCTCAATAAGATCAATGTGGCGAAAATCATTTTATATAAGATAATCATATTAATGTACTGACATACCGATTACTGCATCCACCTTAAGTAAAATGTCATAATATCGAACGAAATATTGCAGTTTCTTGATAGAAACATTCATGTTCCCTATCCTATGGTAAGAAATGTCTCATTTGATTCGATATTCAATGGCTTTCTTCAAAATTGAAAACAGTTTAAAGAGATGCTAGAACGGAAGGCCACTGGAATATTTATGGCCTCCATCATTATCACACTGAAAAGAATTCATATTTCTTAAGCGATATCAAATTAAATCTACAATCCTTAGACGAATAAAACAGAGAAAATATGTAACAGCAATACATAAATTACTGCACAAATCAGTTTATACATCAAAACATCATGTGGTTTCTTTTTTTCTAACGCATGTTGACCCGACAGGAATTTGTTCAACTTTTTCTGTAAATCGTGTTACATCGTTGTGATATTCTTTCATTATGACTGTGACATCAGTGTAAACATAGTCACAAATAAAATCATCAATTATGCTGTTTTCAAGTCCTAAACAATGCCTCCTACACTTACTGACAGCCAGTGGAAGCGACGTAGGGAATCTGTCTGGATTATGCTGCAGCTTGTAATACCACGGGCAGTTTGATTTAGCATAAGATGGCGCACTCGTTGAAAGTCTTGTTTCATTCATTGGACATTTTTTTCCGTATGAGGTACTCTTTTTCACGAGCATTTCAACAGCTCTAGATCGGCTGCTCATTAACTGTGCATTAGTTAGTGTATGCGGTAATATCACATCTGCAGCGAGGCTACGACGGTCACGGATGTTGTTAAACAGGTGCAATGATCCAGTGGGCATTGATCTTCCATCGCAATGAATGAAAACCAATGTTGAAAGGAAATACCAAAACACGAAAATCTTCAACTGATCCTAAACAGAAATTATTAAAAAAGATAATGTCTTATGGTTGGTTGATATATTAACTATTATAACTAAGAAGAACATAAAAGCTTAATCCTTAATTACTAGAAATTACAATTTATTTCGAATGCTTAGTCACACAAATGTTTTATTTTTATCTTAAACTGTATGCCACGTATTGATTCATTCTAATAATTACACGGTTCAGAAATTTACTGAATAAAGGGGTAATACACCTCCCCATCTAGATTTTGACATTTCTTGTGTTCAGTTTGAATTTTTCTCAGTCACTTCATAAGTTTCAAAATATATGCCATAACATCAATGACGAGCCCATTGTTGTCTCTAAAGTATCTTATTCTAAACTGATAAAAGTAAAAGATGCTCTTCACTATGACTTGTGGAATACATGTCCGTTCAAGATATCCTTTCGTAAGATAGTTACTTTTATTTATCAGGATTTTCACAAATCGGCCGGACCAACTTACTTACATCCAATGATTTGCAACATTGACGAAAAGAAAGTTTTGCACAGAATACACGATACTATCGAGACTATTATGTATGATGTTTAGATAATGATACATGAAATCTCGTAATAATGACGAACTATTAAGTTGTATTTTCAATACTCAGTGTGAACTTTGTATGACACAAACAAGTCATATGTGTCAGCGCGATAATAAGAAAATAACGCTTAACAAAGACATTTACACTTTGAAGGATCAAACATTGTTATATTCTCCAACACTGAATTGATAGAAAAACAGTAAATGCTAAGAGTAAATGAGTTAGCCATTTTAAAAACTTACCATGCTTCTTCAGATGTGCCTCGTTAACTGTTGTGACGCTGTAACACCTCGGTATTGTATTAGCCAGTTATACTATCGCTTCATCCTGGATGTGGTAGGTTTCCACGAAATAGTGTATAGTCATTTAGGAAAGTAAAGGGCATCGACAATACTTATTTAAACACTAATTAAGAAGGAGTGAATTAATTCACACACTACATATCCGCCTCTAGTAAAAGATACACAGCATATTGAAACACGGCGTGTTTTCATTATGATAAAGTAATGTGCGTGGCATAGCATTCTTTTCTTATCATATTTTGTCATCATACTTCTTGTGACACTATGTATTCATATGAATTATTGCAATAATATTGGCATTTACTTCTAGGTAATTAGAGTAAAACACATCAATTTCACACATTTAATAATACAGTGTGCGTTGCCATTAAATTATTCACCTTTCAAAGCAGTTTCCGATGTTTTAAGAACCCTATGATTAAGATCCTTTAAAGTTTATTTGTACAATAGTTATAGCAATAAGGAAAATGCAGGTCTAATAAAGAGTGGTGGGCATTTTATGAATCAATATTTGTTGTTGTTTTATTGTGATTCTGAAAAAATTCACACTTATTTTATTTTGAAAAAAAATTGTTGTGCAATCCGAGGATGAGCCAACCGATTACCATTTCACATTTCAGTTTCGGCTAATTCAACTGGAGGTGTTTAGTGTTTCTCATTCTTTAGTGAAGTTGTCTGCCCCGTCACAATCTACAATATAGAACACATCATTTGTGACAACATTACTGTAGGCATCACGCTTTTTGATAATACCTGAAAATATGTAGTGAGACAGCTGAGAATGAAGTCAATGATGACAAAACACATCAACAACAGATGAGACATTATCGTCGTCCATATGTTCAACGTTTTGGTTTCAAGTTGAAATATATTTACAGCAGGAAGTCATTTCATCCATGTGGGTACCAATCGTAGCAATGTATTTCATTATATCGTAGGCTCATTTCCCGAACACCAACTCTGCCAACTTGAAAGGAAGGTGTTTATATAGGGGACCTTTGAAGCTAAAGTTATAGTCTGTTTCAACTAAGAATGTCAACTTATTTTGTGACTAGGATACTTACATATCAATAATGAAATAGATAAAGTTTCTATTTGTCTTAATTAATTGTAACACAATTTCAGCATATAAAAATATTATAACATAGTTAATAAATATTAATATTTGATATTATTCATTATATAATGATTTTTATGTCAGATTATGCTAAATTAATAAATAAAATTCAATAAGTCACATTGATATACTGGTGTCAGCAATTAAATTAAATTTACATTTATACATGTAATAGTGAATCAATATGCGCATTTAAAATAAACAGTAAACCGCTAAATGAAGCTGAATTAGCACTGACTCGTATATCTACGACAATACATTATACACTTTATTTAGATAGTATGTCCTTTTGCAACCTTTGATAGTCAAGTACTAGATAAGTCCCTACTAGAAAACACAAAACAATCCATCCAAGATGGAGAAGCTCTTATGCTGACACTGAAAAAGCCAACCTGATGAAATTTTAGTTAACAAACTAATTTGATAAACCAATTTATGACGAGAAAAGGTGAAAGAATTGTAATGAGCAGATTTTTAATATCAATTCAAACAGCACGAACATTATTGTTTTATTTTTGTATATCTTTATGAAAGACTGATAACACAGATAAGTCTCTATCAATAGCACGGCTATACACATATTTTTTTCTATGAAATGTTGTTTTGATCATGTATGTGAATGAAAGGTATTATTGTCAAAACGCTGTAGCTATCAGTTAAGCAATTTTGTATGGAAAATAAAGAATTAATTGGAGCCTTCCCACATTTACTAAGAAAAGTCCTCAATTTGCCGGCAGAATACTCCCCCAACAAATGACAACACTAATGACATTGTTACGTTAAAGGGAACAAGACAAATTATACCAAGGAAACTAAGTAATGTTACTTTTGTCAAGTGTGCTCGACCTTGACTTGTGCGGTCGAATTGACGTCAATAGCTCGTCGGTAAGAGTGCAACCAATGACAACGTCAGAATATATGTGAATGGGTATTGTTAGATACTTTTAGTTTGCTATTTATATTTTTATTTCAGCTGAAGCACTCAAAATTAACACGTATTATACTAAAATGAAAATTGTGTCAGTAGCTGTAGGTTGTCGGTTGAGTCACTAATTTATCTGATGATGTATGCACAATAGTATTTTGTTAATACATAGCACATATCCTATCTATTACAAGATATATGACCGATATATGACCGATTGAACCTGATGACAGATCTTATCACTATTGTTTTGAAATAGCAAGAAGGACAATGTTTCAGAAAATATGGTTACACTATTACTGAATAAACCAGTTTATCAAAATGACAAGGTAATGGGTTTTGTTCTTCAACTTCCTGTTTTTCTGTTAGTTTGTTTTCAAAACACTTCAGCCTAAAGAGGAATTGCCAAATTGTCGTAACGCTACAAGTGTAAATAAATGAAATTCAGTTTGGTGTCGATTTATCAATAATTTGGAAACTACATCATATGCTGATAAAACATTATTAAAAGCGTTTGAAATTGTTTGATGGTTTCGAAGGCTATAACCAACCACCGTCTCGAAAATTAAAACGGAATATGAAAGTTTAACATGTATGCCCTTAGCATCATAAGTCCTAGAGGACGAAATATCTGCATGGTGCAGTTTGCTACGAGGTTTGGCTGTATGTAATTCTAATTTTGTATTTAAAGTTGTGTTTTATTTATGGTTTTTGTGAAGTCTTTAGATGTTTGTATTCACGGGATTTTTAAAACAACTTGTAGTTTATAAGATTATATGCTATAACTAAGAGTAATTCAATCCGTATGAATACATCTATATATCTACCTGATCTTGGTCACCGGTCACTTTCTGTATCAATTTGACAATATATCCAAATTATTAAAATTTGACTAGAGGCCTATTATGACAATAAATAGATAGATACGTATCAAGAAATTTACTGACAACGTTCATCGTATATACCAAACAAAACTAGAAATAAAAGAAACGACTCTTCTACATCCGCCGCTTATCTCGAGCTTTTTCTTCTATGAAGACAACATGGAAAGCTTACAACCAAGCTATGTAAATTTTCTGTTTCTAGTTTGCAGCACTCTTGCATCCCCAACCTATGGTGGTTATATGCTGCAGTTCTTTCGATATTCTAGGACCTGTAAAATGTAGTGGTACTTTATAACACTGTGCACACACATTGAAGAGTTTATAGCATGTTTTTGTGTAAGAAGTCGTCATCTAACAGACAAACTCGTAACACGGAGCTTCCAATATTTTTTATGATCATAGTTATCGCATTGAGAACATTCTATTTCTTTGTGCAATAAGAAGCTGGGTGTGTTTGATTCCCGTGTGTTTGTCTATTGGTTTCGTTGTTGTATACCTTCATCAGCGAACATGACCTTACTTACTTGGATTGACTAAGATTTACATGATGAGTGTCATGAGGCATGGTTATATGCTGCAGTTCTTTCGATATTCTAGGACCTGTAAAATGTAGTGGTACTTTATAACACTGTGCACACACATTGAAGAGTTTATAGCATGTTTTTGTGTAAGAAGTCGTCATCTAACAGACAAACTCGTAACACGGAGCTTCCAATATGCAGGTTGATGAAAATTATGAGGAAGTTTTACGGTCGTCATAGTTATCGCATTGAGAACATTCTATTTCTTTGTGCAATAAGAAGCTGGGTGTGTTTGATTCCCGTGTGTTTGTCTATTGGTTTCGTTGTTGTATACCTTCATCACATTTGCGAACATGACCTTACTTACTTGGATTGACTAAGATTTACATGATGAGTGTCGCCGATGAGGCAGGAGACGTCTAGTGGTCCCGAACACTTAGTATTATTCTTCTTGTACTTTTTCTAGAATCTCCGTGTAAATCTGTCTTGGCTTAGTTTTATTCGATTGGAGTTTGGATATGATCATATTGAGATATTGGTAGATGTTTTGTTAATTTTTTAATCATATAAATACATGCAAGGAAAAGCGAATCTCATTTTTCACATTTTTGAAAACTTCATCACTTCTGAATTGTTTATCGGCGAGTTTTTTAAATTTAGAAAATACCTATAATAACTAAGAATGTTATGACAAGTTAACATTCGAACTACGTTTTGATTATGACTCGAGGAGCTGTTTGGCTGTTATTGGAGTGAAAATTACTGACGTCAGTATTTGGTTAAGCGAGCCATTGTGTACGCATTACTATAAGTTTACGAAAATGTACATACTAGACATTAGTTGGGGACCATCAATTTCAGCATGAAAAGGGCCTGTTTCCAGTAATGTTAATTCTCCATAGGAGCCTGCCCCCGTATAATTTCTTATCTAGCTCAACTGCTGTTTTTTTCTTTTCCGAAAAATAATTTTACACCTTTCCGACACCCAGATTTAATAATTTCAGTGAAAATGTATTTTTATAAAGTTGTCAATTTCAGCATCAAAGACATAAGTTCGTAAATAAAAGAAGGTTATCTCGAAATTGTAATTCGCAACATAGTATAAATTTCTTTTGATAAATATTTCCAAAACATCGTGTTTATTCATAAAACATAAAAAAAATATTCTCGGATGAAAATGCAGTTGCAGAGACACAATTATGAAGAAAAATGACATAAATTTGCAATTTTCTCCCGTTATAAAGTTTTGGATGCAAATTTCCATCAGAAAATCGGATAGAGCTTTACTTGTTTCATATGTGTACCAAAAATCAGCTAATTCCATGTGGTGGAACGTTCTCATATTGCCGCCTGAATGTGGTTGTAAATTGAAAGAAAACGGGAAATTAGTAACAACCTTGTCTGAAACCCTATTATATAGCTTATTATATACAAACTTTTATATTGAATATCAGAGCGGATATTTTCATGACAGTTTTATGATGTGTAACGACTAAATAAATAGTATCGATATAAAGATTTACACTGAGGACACCCTGATACATGAATACTGTTCTATCTCAAGCTGTCCTCTTCTGAATTTTCTGATCGTGTGGCCTTGTACATTTATCCGTATCTTCTTGTCTTTGTCTATACGTTTACGAAATCATTCACTCGACGCTAGCTATTCTTGTCTCAATTTCCTTGTTTTATTGTCCCATCTCCAAAGCGTTGTGGCTCTGTCAGAGTTGGGAACCTGACTTGTCTCACTTTCTTTGTGCCTGCCGACCACGCCACATCGAATAGATAGATTATCCATATGAAATACTTTATTTTGTTCTAAGTAATCAATCAATTCTGCGCTTCTTGGAGGTATTGAATGTGATTTATTATATTGTCTTGTTATTTTGTGTAATTAGTTGTTCGTTATTTATCACACATTTTCGCATAATTGTACCAAACTACTAAGTATTAGCTGTTTACAGCAATCATCGGTGGCTTGCTATTTTGTTACTTTATCGACGCTTCATAAACCAATCGTTATTGTTTCAAGATGGAGGGTAAATGTGTTGGAGAAGAGTGTCAAGTATACTTCAAGAAACGTAGTGGCAATAAGAACTGAAGTGCACGCAATGTAAGTAGTCCACAATATAAATGGCTCCTAGATACGCTGGTGCAATAAGGATTGATGTCAGCAAAGGAACAAGCATATATTTGCCAGAAGTGCTACATGAAGTATCTTCGGAACAAAAATCAGCCTGAACCTGAACCCGAGCAGAACCAGGAAATAGAGGAAGAAGACGACTCCCCGTCCCATATCCTGCCGTTGCTGACCCTTCATGATCTTTTGAATGGATCATCTTCACACAAAAAATGCTGTCTCTGTCTTGTTACCTTTCCGAAAAATGGAACAAAATCATCAGTCTTACCAAAACGTGCAAGACATCACCTGATCTATTCACACAAACTTTGGTGTTCCACCACATCCCGCGTCTGCTCCATTCACCTTATTGGTAACGACTTAGATCCGTCTACAGAGGTTGTCCTTGATGGTAGAGGTTCCTTGGAATCTCAGTTACCATCAAAAATCGTCCGAAATCATTAATGACCTCCTAGAGGTGTCGCACGTCCTTTCACAGAACCAGTCTGCGTTTACAATAAGCTTTTCTTCTCTTGATGACTCGGCATGCATGGCCTGGACAGGTTGGTTAAAAGATCAGTTCCTCGAAATCCACTCGCACTGTTCCCCATATCTTTCATCTGGTATATATACCAAGACTACACACGATGCTCTATTACTGTTCTGGGTAAAACTGAAAACCGACATTTGCTGGAGTCAGTGTTCTTCTCTTTTTGGAATTTCCAAGTCAAGTGTGTCCAAAACTTTCCACTCCATAGTACAGGCATTAGACACATCGATAGTCCCACAATTTCTAGGTCCGGATCACTTGACAAGAGAACAATTGCTCGGGCACAATACTGTCTTTTCAGAAGCATTTTTTGGAGATAAAGCCACTTCCATATTAGATGGCACCTATATTTATATCCAGAAAAGCTCCGACCACAAGCTCCAGAGAATGTCCTACTGTGGCCAGAAGAAGAGAAACTATGTCAAATTCATGAGCATCGCCTTACCAGATGGCTACATTCTGGACACCGTAGGACCATTCACTGGCAGCGAAAATGATGCTACAATTACAAAAGTCATGGACAAGCTAGTTACTTGGCTACAACAAGACGACAACGTTGTCGTTGACCGAGGTTTTAGAGATGTCCTACCAGTTCTCGAAGCCTCTGGCCTCAATGCTAGCATGCCGTCATACCTGAAACCCGGTCAAAGTCAACATTCTGACGTCCAAGCAAATCTTGACAGAACTATCACCAAATCGAGGTGGATTGTTGAATCCTATCATGGTCGTCTGAAACACTGGACGTTCTTCCGAACGCAATTGGTGTCTAACAGCTTTATCAATGTCATTGAGGCTTTGCTTCGAACCGTCACAGCCTGTCTGAATGGTATTAGAGGACCGATCTACCAGAGATCTGCAGAGAGAGATGCCAAAGATAGGCTAATGACTGAACGTATGAAGGACCGTTTGACAACACCGAATGGTTTAGCACAGAGAGAGTCAAGATAGATCCGGATCTATCTAGACGGGCAAGGTCCGAGTTTGTCAAGATGGATGCATCTTCAGTACTGTTTCCCCGTCTCGATCTTGATTACTTGAGAACTATTACGTGTGGAACGTATCAGAT
Source organism: Ylistrum balloti (assembly GCF_031769215.1). Lineage (NCBI taxonomy): Eukaryota > Metazoa > Mollusca > Bivalvia > Pectinida > Pectinidae > Ylistrum > Ylistrum balloti. The sequence continues at coordinate 730,297 of NW_026782255.1, read as the reverse complement.
ATCTCTGGCTCCTGGTTACATGACGGAGACTATGAGTTGTGGATTTACCAGCACTCCCCAGACTTTTCCGATGTCAAATACATTCTCGACACAAAAGCCAAACGAAATATAACGTTTGGATACGGTTCACCGTTTCACCCGATGTTGAGGCCCCGATAAAGGACTACTACTGCCAGTGCCCAGTTGGAGAGAGAACGATGGGAATGTGTGCGCACATCTCCAGTATCTTGTACTACCTTGGGTATTACAGGACGCTGGAAAACCATCGACCATTACAACCACAGGTAAAGAAATTCCGACAAAACTTGAAATAGTTTTCCATGCGGCAACAGAGTGCATATGTCGAAAGTATGTTTGGGGCTCGATATGAAAGATCCCCTTTTACCATGTGACTAACCAAACTTATAAATATAGGTATTATACAATCGCCCGTAGCTATGAACACTCCCGTAAATGCGGAAACCAACCAAAATCATAAGGAACACGTTTTGTTTGTTGTTCTATTTGTCAGCCAATGTCTTCAACCACGGGGACTTCTGAAGAAGCCATCTTGGATTTTTTTATGAAAAAGTGTTTCTCTCACTTTTTTCATATCTGTGTACATATTCTCAACATACCGAGCAAATACTCTCGTTTTTTTTTTGTTAATTATCTAAAGAAAGTCGAAAATCGGCAATTCAACCATAGGCTAATTCAACCCAACATTTGAAAATGTTCCACCACTTACATTTTGATGATTTTTCCTCTCATCAATAGCATATTACGTACTATTTAATAGGATAAAAATTGGTTTGCATCCAACGCCCATAAAAGGGTGTATTCTCTAAAAAACACAGTTTTTGTGTCTAAAATGTTATCATCGAAAATGCCATTTTTGAGATTGTTTCTTCCATAAAACAGCCAAATGGCGCGATGGAAACATGATTTTTTGTCACAATCATGCCATGAATGTGTTCTTTACGGTGACTATCATTTGATTAGATTTTCATCAATATTTTACATAACATGCACATTTTATCAACACTTAGACAGTTTCTGAAAGGTACAACTTTGAGGAGCCATAAAAAACAAACCAAGTGACCTAAATCTTTATACTTTATAGATTTATGACCACAACGGCATGGGCAATGCACCACCAACAGGAAATTTGAATCAGAGAAGGGGCCGTTTTGGAAACCGGCCCTTTTAATTAAAACAATTTTTTTACTTTTGAATAAATTCTCCTTGCAGTGTTTCGTTTTGTGCTTGGTGTCGTCAGCCATCGCGCGATACACCTATTATAACAGTAATGCTAACCCGGATTTAAAATAGGTACCCGGACTCTGACAAGAGATACGTTTACTTTTCAACCTGGAACAGCTGTTGCATTAGTCTTCATTGTTTCAGTAAACTTGGTTTACAAACTATTCTGTGTATATTTCTTGACGATGAAGTAAGATAATATGTGTATTCATATCGACTATTACTTTCGTGTTTGCTTTTTTAAATAACCACCAGTGGTATGTTCGACCTTTCAGCACACCAATTACATAAAAGACCCAGACTGGTCACTAAGGGGCTACCCAGTTTTTGAGGTTGATTGCCTTTGACCAAGTGCTCAGTTTTCAAGATGGTATGACATACAGAAAAGTATCTGCATATTTTAATGTGAACCATTATTGTATTACTCATTAAATGCAGCTTCTCAGCCAAACCGGGAATATTGACGAGAGTCCTAGATCTGACAGATCTGAAAAAAAAAACTACAGATAGAGATGACAAGTGCCATGCTCGACTGTCAACAAGCTCAGGGATCAACGGCACGTTAGCGTTGGTGTCAGCCAGCGTACCGTTAACAGACTTTTGAACAAGATGCGACCTAGCTCTCGCATCCATGTAAAATGTCATCTCTTTACTGGAAGACACAAATAAGCAAATCTGTAAAGGACACGTGATCACCAGACATGCAATATAAGTTATTGGCGGATAGTGCACTGGTCTGATGAAAGCAGATTTTTTATATTGTCAGAGAGACGGTGCGATCCGTGTTTGGAAATACCAGTCTTGAAATAATTTTATCTAAACTGGAATAAGCAATTGTAACACTAATGAACGAATTTTGAATACAATGCTGTATGTGATTCAGACTCCATTTTCACTATCTCTACCAAATTTCAGATTACATTTTCACTATCTCTACCAATTTCAGATTACATTTTCACTATCTCTTCCAATTTCAGATTACATTTTCACTATCTCTACCAATTTCAGATTACATTTTCACTATCTCTACCAATTTCAGATTACATTTTCACTATCTCTACCAATTTCATATTACATTTTCACTATCTCTACCAATTCCAGATTACAATTTCACTATCTCTACCAATTCCAGATTACAATTTCACTATCTCTACCAATTTCAGAATACATTTTCACTATCTCTACCAATTTCAGATTACAATTTCACTATCTCTACCAATTTCAGATTACATTTTCATTATCTCTACCAATTTCAGATTACATTTTCATTATCTCTACTAATTTTAGGCTACATTTTCACTATCTCTACCAATTTCAGATTACATTTTCACTATCTCTACCAATTTCAGATTACATTTTCACTATCTCTACCAATTTCAGATTACATTTTCACTATCTCTACCAATTTCAGATTACATTTTCACTATCTCTACCAATTTCAGATTACATTTTCACTGTCTCTACTAATTTCAGATTACATTTTCACTATCTCTACCAATTTCAGATTACATTTTCACTGTCTCTACTAATTTCAGATTACATTTTCACTATCTCTACCAATTTCAGATTACATTTTCACTATCTCTACTAATTTTAGGCTACATTTTCACTATCTCTACCAATTTCAGATTACAATTTCACTATCTCTACCAATTTCAGATTACATTTTCACTATCTCTACCAATTTTAGGCTACATTTTCACTATCTCTACCAATTTCAGATTACATTTTCACTATCTCTACCAATTTCAGAATACATTTTCACTATCTCTACCAATTTCAGAATACATTTTCACTATCTCTACTAAAGTCATTCCATAAGGTACCTTGCACCATGGGAAAGTTTGATGTTTTCATTGCATATACTCTATCTAATGGTTCATAACAATGAATGAATATATTTAAACTTGAATTCTTCAAAAATGAATGGAAATATCAAAACCCGTTATTTATTTTCAAAACTGGAAGAGAATAATAGAATCTTCCCCTACCCTGAGGGTGTGATAGAGAAATCTCCAACCCGAGGGGTGATTTTTGTTGTTGTCTAACCCGAGGCTCTGCCGAGGGTTAGACTACAAAAAAAATCACCCCGAGGGTTGGAGATTTCTCTGTCACATCCTCTGAGGGTAGGGGTTGATTATTTTTCTCCCACCCCATTATTTCCACCACGACGTAAAAAAAAAAAAATCCCACGGTACAAGTACCTGAATGGCGCATGAATATCACCATTCACGTTTCCAAAATTCTACATTCTTCCGCGAGAGCAAAATGACAGACTACAAACGCAATATGAATAACCATTAAAAATATTTATTTTTTGGAAATTAGATATTTTAATTAGCGACAGATACATGGAAATACTTGTATTGAACAACATTTAACTCCGTATCATTTATTAAGGTAGGGTAGGCTTGCCGCGATGTCATAGACAAAAAGGGGATTTCCCAGTTTATAATGACGTCAATTGTTTATGCGCGCGAAAAATTGCAATGGTGTGAGTGTCACGCGTGTGTTCATTCAGAATCAGAGTCATAGATGATCCTCCGACGTGTATTTGTGTTCACTGGACAAGGATTGTTATAGTTAATGTTAACTGTGATGTTACAGTCGCGCATTACGGAACCTGGAAACAAAGCATCCACTCGTCGGTTTGAGTCAGTTGTGATAACCGACTGAGGTCACCGAGTGCAGTCATGTGGGATAGATTTATCCTCCATGGGTGTTCCACATGGGACATGTCTATCCTACATGGACAGAGGTGGGAGAATATCAAATCTTTCATTTTCAGTCAATAAAAATATCGTTTACGATGGCCGGTAACGGCCGACAAAACACCCCTGTTAGTAAAAAGTTTTCTGTCTGACACTGTCATTTTACTGCAAGATAGTTTAAACATTTTGTGAAAATTGTAACCTGTCATGACACATTGCCAGTTCATGTGGGGCAGTTTACACATTTCACTTTCATAGTATAAAGATTGCGGAGGAGGTTAGTATGAGGTGGTATAGGGTTATATGACGGTAGCTGAGAAGAATGTCAGACTGGTGCAAAATTGGCGTGTTGTTCCCACGAACTCTGCTGGCTCTTACGTACCTAAGATTATACGGATTGTTTCATTAATAGGGGCGTGATGCCGTTGGTTATTTGAAGTATATAAACCAATAGTTTTACAGATTTTTATTACATTATTAGCAGTGAAATAATGAAATATATTTGTTATTACTGAAGACACTATTAAATATCCTATATGTATTTGTTGATAATCTATACTTATATTATGTAAATATGTACTTAATTTTGAAGTAGCAAAGAGGATAGTCCTTTTAAAATGTGATTGGCGTAATCCGATATGGTTGATCTCCTTCTTCAAAATGACATTGAAAAAATGCATACTACTTTCTACCTACAGCTTTAACTTATTCAAGGGAAAAAACACTATTTGTAATCACATTGATATGTTATTATTGACAAAGTATAAAAATCAATGTCCTGTCATTTTCAGTAACATCACAACATGCAGATTGAATTCGAAGACAGTAAGAACACAATAAAATGAAATTTCTTAATCAGTATTTGCACTTGATCTTGGAATCTTATTTCTTAGCAAACAAAAGACATGCAATAATAATATTATGATGAGATATCCTTTGCGGACGCAAAAACCAATTAATGACAATGACCCACAAATACTGCAACCTATGGCCAACAGTTTTTGAGTCACTGAAATCATTATCTGATAGGAACTCTTTTTCTGCAGGTCTGAAGCGCAATTGACGGGAAAGTTAACTTTTCAACGAATGCACAATCATGTCGTGTCCTTCATATTATATAACCATCTATGATGCATTTAAACATTGATCTATTTCAGTCAATCGTTTTCTTGTCGAAACACTCTAAACCTTACATATTCAGAAATATCGGAGTTACTTACAAACATAATGTAACCTATCTCAGGTAGGAAGTTCACTTAGGAACAACTTCCTGATCTTTTCATGGGTTATCTAATTTGAATTGAAAATAGGCAATAAATTTTTATTTATAGCATCATTCAGTAGTAATGATTTTTGAAGAACATGATTTGATGATAACTTTACATCTTCGATTTCTAAAATTATAAACTTTTTGCCTCGATGTACTGTGTAAATGTTATCCGCCAAAAAAAGAAATGCTGCATGCCTCAAAGAAAAGGTTTCACAAACCACACTGTTAATGGTATTAATACTGCAGCGAAGCTAACATATTTAAAGTATGAACATGACAAAAGGCAACTTACTGAATCTGTACAAATTCTTACTTAAGCAGCAAAATAGCTACTTTTACTGTCTGTTTGAAAAAATAATGAAAAATATAATATGTATCGCATTCGAAGATGAGAAGAACATTTAAAGACGTCACGGTTGATTGGTGATATCATTTTCATAGGTGCTGTGTGGTGTAACGGTTTTGGAAGTTACGAAATTTATTTGTTTGCAATTTGGTGCCCTAGATCGTGATTTCGAGGCCCGGACAGGGTACAAGTCAGAATGTTTCCTTTGTCAGTTATGTTATATAGATATCATATATTATAACTATACATTTATTGTATAAATGAAACTAAACGATTTATGTAAATATTGGCCCAGATACACGAAATAGTTAACAAATGATGTGTTTCTTAGAACATTCATTTTTCCTGTTAATTCATTGCTTTGTTTTCCGATCATTTTGCATGACCTTTTTCATTCATGTAATTATAGATTTTTTTTTCATATTTAAAAGTCATCCGCCAGAGCTACCCTGTAACAACTGGTTATAGATCAGTGACTGATTTGTTAAGACGGAAAGGAATGTATATCAAACGGTGAGTAATGATAATTCCGATTCAAAACTTTCTGTCACCTGTTATTTGGTTACAACCAGGCCAAAATGACATGTTGCATTGAACTATCACAATTACTTTAATTATCAAATATGAGCTCGTTTGTCTAAAGTAACCCACCGTACATATAATTGATACTACTGATATTTTCACGAGTGTCCACGCATCATTCATATCAGGTAAGGTTATTACTTACTGGCAAATAAATGCTGCAGTTGAATCTTTATGCCGACTTAAGAGATACAGTAATGGAGTGTACGAGAGATATCGAACCACGTGGTGTTGATTTTCGTCGAAAGCGCAGAATCAAACGGCGCACGTGAGGTGTATCGATGGGAAGAAATTACGTACGGCTTGTAGTTTCCTGTAAAGTATATTATGAAAAAGCATGTCATTGTAACAGTGACTTTGAACACAGCTACAGTGTTTAATTCTGAGACATCATAAATAAATGATGTGTATGGTTTCCCAGTCATGGCAAATTGAAACCTTTCGGAACTCCATTATATGGATTCATTGACAGGTGGGTATTCATTCGAAATCACTTTACGCGCGTGCTTATATTGTGATAGGATCCAAGGTTAGAGAGTCAATTTAATCACATTATCTGTCGAGATGGAATATCACATCTGTACATCCCCAATATGGTTTGGATAAGGAAGATGGAATATATACAGCTATCAGTTGTTCACTGAAAGTGTAAACTGCCCTAAATAATAAGTGTCATGGCATGTTACTTTTTTTTTTACAAAATGTATAATCTGTCTTGTAGTAAATTGACAGTGTTAAACAGAACACTTTTGACTAACAGGGGTGTTTTGTCGGCCGCCTTTTGATTCTTTTTACAAAATGTGTAAATTAGCTAACTGTCAGACAGAACACTTTTTACTAACATGCCATCGTATATACACATATGTTTACGATAAAACCATTATCTTACTACCAAAAATTGTAATAAAATCGTGTTTGTGGTTTAATGATCCGAAACAAGTTTCGCAGTAAAAAAAGTCTGGTAAGGGATGGTAAGGGATGGATGGTAAGGGATGGTAAGGGAGGGGATGGTAAGAGAAGGGATGGTAAGGGAATGTAAGGGAAAGCATGGTAAGGGATGGATGGTAAGGGATGGTAAGGGACGGTAAGGGAAGGGATGGTAAGGGATGGATGGTAAGGGACGGTAAGGGAAGGGATGGTAAGGGAAGGGTTGGTAAGGGACGGTAAGGGAAGGGATGGTAAGGGAAGGGATGGTAAGGGACGGTAAGGGAGGGATGGTAAGGGACGGTTAGGGAAGGGATGGTGAGGGAAGGGATGGTAAGAGAGGGATGGTAAGGGATGGTAAGAGAGGGATGGTAAAGGATGGTAAGAGAAGGATGGTAAGGGATGGTAAGGGATGTATTGTAAGGGATGGTAAGGGATGATAAGGGAAGGGATGGTAAGGGATGGATTGAAAGGGATGGTAATGAATGGTAAGGGGTGGTAAGGGATGGCAAGGGATGTGGTAAGGGATGGAAGGGATGGATTGAAAGGGATGGTAAGGAATGGTAAGGGGTGGTAAGGGATGGTAGGGGAAGGGATGGTAAGGGAAGGGATGGTAAGGGATGATAAGGGAGTGATGGTAAGGGATGTTAAGGGAGGGATGGTAAGGGATTGCATATTTATTATTACCCTTGGACGTGGTAAAGATTTCATTGAAACTAAATATAAATGTATCGTGCAAAATATTGGTTGTTATTTTGAATTATCTCATTTAACTTGGAATTGAATAACAGGCAAAGCCTATTGAAGTCATCTTAGTACAGCTCTAAACAGTTCATACACAACAAGATGAGATGAATTCAAAATTAGTCGGTACATATATCGATATTTTTTCTTCTATGTTTTCACCAGGTTTTGCGAACAAGATATTTTATGATTATAATGATAACGCACTACAAATAATACTCATATTAAGGATTGTCAGAAATATCAACTTACACAAGTCAGTACATTGGGGCTGTCAGAATTAGGAATAATTCGTGATGGTTCAAACATGTCAGCGACAAAAAAACCCCATTTCATTGAAGTCGATAAAACAATTGCAAAAAACGTGAACACTCCCCGCGTAGATCATCTGAATCTCACAAGGAGAAAAAGACCCGGAAAGCAACCATCTTCTGTGTAACCGGTGGCATCGGTACGTAAATCCTGCCCTTCCCGGACAATCAACGTCACGCCTCTAAAATGAGAGAAAGCGTCTCCATGTCTATAGGTGACCAATCAAAACACTTCTAACGTTTTGAGATACGGAGAGTTGTGATTCATCATCACATTGTCGGTGTCTTGTGTTTACCCCTGTGTTGTCGTTTTGGAGCTGACAAGTCTCAAACAATGTTAAACTTACCAAGTTTAAACTTATGACACACATGTTTGTAACATCTGGTCCGCTTGTTAATGTTCTGTGCGTGCAGGCTATTCTTCCCGGTAAGATGGAAATATCGTACACTTACCGTAGGTATTTGTCCAAGGGGAAAAAATATGAAGTGAAGTAGCTATTCCCAATGCCGATTCGGGTGTGATTTAATGTCGATATACTGAATTTATGGCACCTGATTTCCACACTTGGTCTCTATGTCATTGTTTGTTTTGGGGCATCCGAGTCTTCCCTTTGTCCATATTTTGCAATAGTTTCAACTATTTATGAGTTTGAATTACTGTCGGGTATTTTTTTTCGTTGTTTTTGAAGACGCTTACCCTTCCGAAACAACCTAGTTTTATTCTTCTTGTCTTTATCCACGGGTGTAAATCTTTGCCGCAGTTTTGAGTTTGAATTAATATTCTGTTAACATGTCATCAATATTCTGTTGACATGTCATCAATATTCTGTTGACATGTCCGTATATTGTTTGATATTGATTCTCAGTGTTGATACGGAAATCTGTCATGATCGCATGTACTCAATGTGTTTTTCATATGTCGTTTTTCGTGTTTAGTTGGTTATTGTTGTGTACGAGTATTTTATGGTATGTATGGAAGTACGGCGTGAGCGGAAGTGCGGGTGCACGTGCGAAATGTTATTTTTATCTACGTCACTACAGGTAGGGTATGCCTAGAGTAATGGCTGTTTTGTGAACGCCTGTGGTCGATTATCGGTTATTAACATGGAAACAAGCTCGGAAATCAGACCTGGCTCTCCATGACGGGATTTAGTCCCTGAGCCAATAGGACTCTGCTACACGACGGCTTCGGCATCAGGATCTGTCCAAGACAGAGTCAGCCTCAGGAAGTTCCGTTGGTGTGTCAGGCGAGTCAGCCAACGGAAGGAGAGGGCGGTAACACTACGCCTACATGTGGTCGACGTCTGGTGTTATAGACGTACTGGTGAGATAACCAGCCACTGCGGAGCTGCACCAGATTAGCAGCTATTTTTTATACTGCACCTGCGGGAAAGTATTTTTTGTTGATATTGCTGTACCGGACATTCTTGGGGAACGCCTGGAATGCCCGGATTTCGGTTCAGGTGTTGACCTTAGTAATGTTTCTCATGTGGGAAACTTGTGACTGTCATGTCGTGTGGATAACGAACTATGAACTTTGAACTTTCGTGTTGGAGTGAGTGTGAATGTGTCTTAGTGTAAAATTTATATGTATTTGTCTATAATATATGTAGTAAATAGTTTCATGTAAAACCGTTTGTTGTCTTAAATCCCAAACAACCTACTCGACCGCTTGTCCTACGTTACAATATGCTAACAAAAAAATCATCTGAAAAGAAATTTGTGTAAGCTTTATTTAACAAAGGGTGTCAACATCAAAACACTAATTGCTCTTGTAATTAAAACATTTTGCTGTTTATCTATGACAAAGGAAAGATATTAAATTGGAATAATATGGATTTTATACCATCTCAGCAATGCCTCAGTGCAAATGCTTTTAACATACATATCGTATTCGACCTAATAAGCGCCCATGTCCCTATAAGCGCCCCATCCACCCTTCAGATACCTTAAAGTCTAGATTTACATACGTTTTAGTCACGATCAAGAAGTGTTTTAAGTCGGTTTATAAGGAGGTGTAGTCCAGAAAAACATAAAAAAACAGTTAATCTCCAGTCCACCAGCAACAAAGGAATATCGGTAACTGTCCTCTGTAACTACTAACACAATTTTCCGACCATGCCTGATAAAAAATAGCTGTTCTTGACAGTTCACATGGAATGTGACACACTGTTTTCCCTTCTTTCACAACTCTGATTGCAAACGGATTATTATCCTCAATCAGATCGTTCACGCACGTGACTTCGTGACGTCACAGTGAAAGATATTATAACTGTATCAAGGCACTGCCCTATGAATTATTTCCAACACTATCTATAAACATGATATCCCCTGGCCACAGAAGAATATTCATACATAAAAGACATTTTTTCACACATTCCTAAACCACGTGGTAGATGACCTTTACCTTGTGTACCTTGGTGTCGCGCGCTCAGCCCTGTAACGACGACTGAAGAGGCATTGTCCATTACTTAACAGGTAAGATAGCCATTGATACAGCAGATTAAGAAATATTATTTTCATGTGTGATAGATTATCTGACAGAAAGAAACTAAGCAGTTAGATATCAAATGACAAATAAAATAGTTGGGCTAAAACAGGCAAGTATGAATGGAATTTTATATCTCTATCATAAACAAATTCCCTTTTGTGTCATCATGTTAAGATGATCTGAAACAATTTATCAACGAGCACATAATGACAGAGTGCACCTTGTTACAAAGAGGTTGACACTGAAATTATAGCGACCACAGACACATCACAATCTCACAAAGGGGGCAGAATCAAGTCGTATGAAATTTCTTTCAAGTTAAAAGTTGTGGAGTTTGCCAAGGAATGGGGAAACAGCAAAGCATCAAAGCAGTACAGTATAGATAGGAAGCGAATTCGCGATTGGAGACAAAAAAAAGTGAATTGAAAACCTCTTTACAAAACACCTCAAAAAGGAGACGGAAAGTTCCTGGTGGAGGCAGATTTTTTAGTACTGAATGTGTTTCTTTTACATCTAAGATGGTCTCTAATAAGCGCCCCACTTAATTGCAATTTGCGCCCTGGGCGCTTATTGGATCGAATACGGTATATCAGCACGGGAAATGATCAAAGCTATTACATCTACAGTTAAAAAATTTTCACAAAAGTTTGCATATCTGTCAGAAACTTGCTGCGTGCCTTATATATGAGCAATGGTGAATTGTCGATGGTAAGGGCGCGTTCCTTTCTCCTTGATTCATTCATTCGTTCATTAAGATACAAAATAACAAGCTATGTCGGATCTTATTTGTTATTCTCTAGGGTTATTTTTCAATAATAATTTTTCCTGTATTGTAAAAATACGATGCTAATTAATCATTTTTAAATTTAAATCAATTATTGCAAAATTTAGATGATTGAGCAAAACGTAAGTGTTGTTTTTGCAATTTAAGTTCCACTTGAGGATCTCAACGAGTCGGACCACTCGTTCTTTTAATTAGGACCAGTGTAACCGCAGACGATTACTCACAGTGTCAGGGTCGGTCGTGAATATTGGCGATGAATAACATTCAATTTTGCCTTAGTTTTACTGAATTTTTGAGTTTTAATTATTGATATGTGGTCAAGATACCATGGTCTTTTGTCGATTACGTCAGCAAATGAAAACAAGCATGTTACAGTCAGTGTTGTCAGTCCAGTTATTGTCGGTTTTCCCATAAACGTCATGACAGTAGGCTGACTTGAGTCATCATTATGTATAAAATATTTTTTTGAATGAGTAGGAGATTTCACCAGTGCTATTTATAGTGAGAAAATCTAGCAAATGTCCTTTCTTCCCCTGTCTGAAATTCATTCTACAATTCTAGGTTGGACGTGTGAGCATGTAACCCCTGTCTTGAGTTCCACATTTCTTACGAAAGAAGTAAAAATTGTCTCAGAGAATGTCGTCATCTGCTACAGTAAATGTCGAGGTGAGTCTCATTTATCATAACAATATCATAGCCATGGGCTACTTTGTTTCTACGAATATTTAGAGTGAAAAAGATAGATCATTATCATGGTCTTCAGTACCAGAAGTAGGATGAACACCTTGAAATACCAGGAGGTTTAGAAGAAAATCAAACATATTGACGATACCAGACAGTGTAAACAATAACACTTAAATAATATTCCTTCTACATTTACTCAGAAATTACATAATTCTTTTAATATATATATATAAACAGGTTAAAAGAATCATAATCCAAAATCAAATTAGATATATCTAGGGCAAAATATGACCAAAAGAAAAAATGTACACGGAGGCTCATGAAAATGTACTGGGAGGATAAGACCGGGTGCTCTGAGTGAGCGTATTCTGGTCCATTGGAGACACCTGTTATGTAAATCTTGGTAAAGCTAAGTAAGTAATGGCATGTTCTCAAATGAAAATATGCTTGTTTTAACTGAACTACCTTGTGCACAACTGTAGAAGCAATCGACCACCGCACTGTATGTCATTTTGTCATTACAAGTTATGTTCATATACGAAGACAGAGTTTGGGTGGCAGCTGGATTTATACTCCATACATATGTATGCGTTTACTCAGATACAAGAACAAGAGTGGAAAGTAAATAGAATTCAGGGTAAACTACAGGATAGAGAACGAGGTATGAGAAGGGAGTATAGTGCGAGAACAAATGAGATAAGCAAGTGCCATCATGCTCAAGAACAGACTACAGAAGCAGTTCTGGGAGACTGTATTCAAAATATTTCGCTAACTTTTAACTTAATGACATATCGTGTAATTTGTATATACTTGTAACCTCTAGCAATTCGTCCGCACACCATGCAGAAATCGTTATCATATTGTGCATACTTCGTACGAACGTACGTACACGATACAGTAATTGATAATGGTGTAGGATATTATATGACTCACTAATATATAATTTTATCAAAATATTGTTTTGCAGTGCTAAGCAATTTTTTAGTCATCAATTACAGGAAGACATCATTTGACATATACATTTGTACATATTTAAAACCTACATACAAAATGTACTGATAAACAACCACCTAAAACCAATATATATACACATAACCTGCAAACATAATGCTTTAATAAACTAATGTGTACTATGAAAGAGTAGATAAAACGTACACACACGCACACACATCCTTGCTGTACCAAATATGGGCAGTTATTGTTATATACAGTAAAACTCTCACAAAGTGTCACTTTTATATTTTATATAATTTTATGTCATAACGAGATTTGGCAAAATTTTGAGAAAAGCATTACAAGTAATTTGTAATAAAAATAACAAAAACGGCATCCCAAACATATAATATCAGTAAGGGATGGTAAGGCATTACATTTAGGTCTCGTTGTATAGTTACACGAGATAAATAATGTATGACGGAATTGGAAGATATTCACTCATATCAGTTTGGCTATCATATATACAATGTGCATGTATCTTAACCCAGAGAGGATTCGATAACTTAATTTTTCGTTTTTTCTATAACTTATGTCATAAAGATAGTGAACCATGATGTCTATTTCAATACATATGGGATAAAATCTGTCAATTCCATGTATATTAGCACTTCATAAATAAATAAAATTCAGAATTTTAGCATGAATTAAATTGATATTAGCTGGAAATCAAAAGTTTGGCCAAATAAGATAAATTTTTTTTTAATTTCAAAAGGCTGGTTAGTTTTCAAGTGTTTCTATCTTTGTGTGTCCTGACAGAAGTTCTGTGTTATTGGTCAAACATAATAACAATGTTCTATTGTTTCACTGCTTCACTGTGGAAGTGTTCTTGGAATAAGTATTAAAATGAACCATGGAATGCTGTTGTCATTGGTTTTCTGTAAGGAAGAGTAAAACTAACTTGCCGGTTGATAATTGAAAATAATTAGATTTTCTTTTGCCGTGTTACTCCGATTTTTGTCGTTTGAAGAGAGGATTGTACATTTCGCTATCTCCTTCTTATTAGATTAATGTGAAAACTGATAAAAAAAGTTTCAGAATAGATGAATAATATACTCTTATATCATTATCTCTTATTATGTTTTACAAATGCTTTTACACTGTAGAAAGTTTCCATTTGTACCTTACTTCTAAAACTATATCACTCTCAAAATTTACAATCTGCATAACTTAAAAATTCGCCACCTTAAAATGCGTTGCTACGGATGTACGGGCGAACAGTGTCGGTAGCGTAGGAAGCATATCCTCTTTTGTGTAAGAGATTTGGGAAAAATCACTGGTTTATTCTATTTATTAGATTGGGAGGCACACTAGCTCCAATATTCAGTAAATTTCGAAATTCCCATTGACCTGATAGTTTTGGAAAAACGTCAAGTGAAAATGATAGTGAAATATGTCTAGATTCAATGAAAATTATTATGTTTTTTCTTCAGTTTTCTCCAGATAATATTAACATGAATTTTTGCTCAATGAGCACGAACTGAACTGTTTTTATTATTGTTTATTGATACCATCAATTGATTAATTACTTTTGTGATTCTTTTTTCCCCGAAAATATATTAGTACAATATTGAAGATGTAAGCTTTTACAAAAGTCAGGTATCAAATGTCCTTAATTATGAATTTCGAAATCATTAATGAAATAGCTTTCTATGATTTATGTAAATAAGATTAAAAATTCGCCATCGTTTTTAAGGCTAAACGTACTCAGTAATTACAATTAATTACGTTAATTACAATCGTTTTCCTTCAACGAATCTTTAATAAAGAATATATTTGTCAATTTGACCATAACAGAAATGGGGATCGGACTTGTTACTTACATTCTCTTTCAGCCAATTTCCGGGGTAAAGACGTCTTGATTAAGATGATAGAAAGATGTGTTGACAAATTCAGCTGACCACGGGAAAACAATATGGCGATAAAATTAGCGTTACTTGTGATCCGGAACATATCTTAATCGACACTCCAGCTCATACGCTTAATCCCGAAGGACTCCGAATAGGTGTGATATCTTTCCGTGTTGAGTGATAATTATTTAGCGGGTGAAGGTTTATCCAGTCTCTGTGATATATACGTCTCTGGTGTGTGGGAGTTGATAAGAAGCTAGTCTGGGGGCTTGGCTTGAATGATCAACTAACAGCACTTATAAACAAACAAAACTTACAAACAGAACAACAGTTTTGTTTTAATCCTTGTCGTTGTGGCAAGATCGTCTTAATACAAAACATCACTTAACCTCATTAGACGTCTCCGAATTGGACAGTGCGTAGGCAGGACTTCATCTTTTGTGTAAGAGATTTCAGAAAAAAAAGCTGGACACCCGGAGAATCATGGTATGTTACATATTGAGTAAACCTTCTAATATTTAGTTATTTCGATTCCAAAATGAATTGTTCTTAACTATTTGTAAGTGTGTCGTTATGGTTTCGAGTAACATTCAAAACCATGTAGACAACACTGACGTATATTTTGACAAATTAACATCTTATACTTTGTAATACATTTAATCAACACAAAAGAGATAGACAACCGATGTACTTTGTTGTATCCATTGGTGTCTCCTTATGAAACACTAAAATAATTTTCAATACTGCACGTGTAGTTTGTTCCACCAGTCAGCCTCTCGGATTCCTTGATGTATATTGGCCAGAGGTACTATTCACCAGGAAAATTTTACAGAAGAAACACATCTAAATAAAACACAATAGTGTCAAACAATGAATGAAACTGCATCACACAGTTTTTTCGCCCTTTTGGACTAATCAGTGATGCTAATGATGTTAAAACATGGAGGCGAGTGAGGATGAGGAAAACCAAAAATTGAAAGAAATGTAAAATTTAGATTGAGAGGCGCACTGGCTCCAACATTCAGTAAATATCAAAATTTCAATTGATCTGTTAGTTTTGAAAGAACGTCAAGTTAAATATTATCTATCGATCTATTGTAAATGATCACGTTTTTTTTTCTTCCGTTTTCTTCCGATGATATTAACATGAACTTTTGCTCAACGAGCATGAACTGAACTGTTATTTTTGTCAGCAATTTATCATTGTTTATTGATAACTTCTACTGATTAATTACCATTATTTGCATTTGCAATCAGGATTCTTTTTTCCTGATTAAATCCGGTATTTTAGTCCAGATAATTATTTTTAAAGAAATACTGTGATTATTTTCCCCCAGAAATCTATTAGTACAATATTGAAGATGAAAGCTCTTACAAAAGTCAGGTAGTAAATATCCTTAGTTATGAATTTCGAAATCATTAATTAAATATCTTTCTATGATTAAAATCTATCTTACATTAATAAAAGTATTGCCTGATTTCAACATCTTCAGTGTGAAATCCGAAAAAAATATTTATTCATGAGTGCGAACAAAGGCATAATCTGATTTTAAACATTGAAATGAGACCGATTATGAATAATAATAATACTATCATACAAAATATAAAATTCTGTGGAATTTGTATTTGATTTATATAGAGATGAAAACGAAACTCTTAATATGACACTTTCTCTTAAGTTATGTCGTCTTGATTAATTTTGGTCATTGTTTAACTATCCCTTGTGAGAAGGGATCTAGTAAGTCACACATAATTGCTTGGCGTATTGGTATTAGCGTTGTATCACGTGTTCACAACGAATAGTAATTTAAGTAATTTATTTATGCAATAAATCATAGAAAATTATTCACGAATGAACAGGCACAAATTGATTATCATGTGGGTTCTTTCCAGTGCATACAAGTTAGATATATACAAGATGTTTTCACGTATTATATGAATACACAAATTTTATTCAAACCAGGACATTATCGATGTATCTTACTCGCTCCAAACAATTGTTTTGCTTGTGTTAACAAATGAAATGCTTATATAATGCATGCGATATTTTATAGTTAATAAAAAAGTTAAAAGATATATTATATCTGCAGGGCTGGTTGGTGCATCTTCTGATTTACCTCTTCGTGGTATCATGGACGCTTGAAAATGTTTGTGGAAGATCTATTTCAACAAGACCAGCGCGAATTGCCGACACCAGGCATCCCCATGCATACAGTTTGGAAGAACTGCCAAGGTCAATGACAAACAAGAGGTTGACCAATGAAATTATACCGATTGAACAATTCGAGTGGATAATCAAAAGTAGTAAATTATACGGAACAGAGTGTCCAAATAGTCCTATGAATCTTCCGGTGAACGCACCAGTTTATGCCAGATCGATCTGCCCGTGGTATTACGAGCTCCGACATGACCCTGACAGATTCCCCATGTCGCTTCCAGTGGCAGTTAGTAAGTGTAAACGTGCGTGTGTAGGACTTGAAAACGGAGATGATTTTATTTGTGCCTATATCTATACCAATGTAACAATCTTAATAAAAGAACATCGAAACAATCAGCTACGTTTTATTGAAAAGGTTGAAAAAATACCTGTTGGATCATCTTGTGTAAGAAAACGGGAAACGGGATTTTAAGAGAAAATGTGTTAACACAGTTCCTCGGAAATTCTCCTGACGAGAACAACAACGAACCTGAAATTAATTCTCCATTCGTTGTCTATGTATAAAGAATATATTTTATGGCATCATCAACAGTCTTTCGTGTGCTATTGTTTTTAATCTCTAAGACGGCAAATAAAAATTCTACTGAATAGTTGCTGAATTTTTCTTTAAGTCTCTGTGAACTTTTCAGCTCTATGATAGCACATTTTGGATAAAGTCAAAATTGTTGAGGTATAGTTAATCAGCTTTGTGTTTTAATAGAAATGTTTGAACGTTTGATTTTCTATCACATCATCAGAGGTTAAATGCATGAAACTAGACCAATGTAAAATTTGCAATGTAAATGCAGTATAATTACTAGGTCTACACATGCGAGGTGAGTGCACCTTTTATCCAGAGTTTGCCATATCATTGATCATTTTTCGTCAGCTGTCTTCATGGCTACAAAAGTTAGGCCCATAGCATCACTGACCAGTCTTTCAAACAGCTGTATGATGCCAGATTTTTTATGGTTCGGTCTACTATATCCAACTCTAAATTTGCACTTGTGTGCTATTGTGCAATATTTGAAAAGCAAAGCTACTGTAAAACATTCACAATTAAATGGCTGCTTGATGCAAGAATGGATAAAGACTGACTTTTTACATAATGCGTCCTTTTTACAATGTTTGCTTAGAATCAATCTTAAACGTTTACATTTGCCTTGCATAAAAATATATGTTTATTTACGTTTAAAGATAACTTTTTCACGTGAATTATAGTCCCTTGTCAATAGCTGTATTGAGTATAAATCCTCTTAGTTTCCCTTAATGTGATATAAACACGGTTTTCATATGAAATGAAAATAAGAACGTTTGTCTTATAATTAATACTTTTTGTCATACTGTTGTTGTGGGCGTTGTCAATGACGCGACAGCGGCGCCACCTGGATAATATGCATGTTCATTTTTACTTCATCAATTGTCGGTATGTGTATCAGGTAACATGTTTTATTGTTTTTTAAATGTCAGAAGTTACCAAAAGTATAATAAAATTAACTATTTGTTACCATTTTCTCTCTTCTTGTATTGAAGTGTGTCAGATGTTGGGATATTTCTGTGCGCTTTCTTGCACTTTTTTTAAACGCATACAAAGTAAAGACACATATTTCATTCATGCATAATGTTGGAGTCTATTTATGCTGTAATCTTGTAGATTGGGCAATTTGTTCAAAGATATTACTAATATTTACATATTATCAAAATATTTTCAACATGTTAAAAGGCTATTTGAATAAAAGCCTTCATAACACCTGATTTTGTGATTTTGCTTTCTTGTGACTCCACGTCTTTCTGATGTTCATTAAGCCGGACTGTGACTCTTTTGCCAGTTTCTTCGGTATACGATACGCTGAAGTTCTTACATCTATTCGATTTTGTATACGCATTCTGTGACGTTTTTTTATCCGTGGAGTGGTTAGGACATTTCGTAGAATCTTGTTAGGTTTCATGGCTGTTTCATTACCATGACGATGGTAAATCCTCTGAATGATGTCTGGTAGGTCCTTGATGCAATGAATGACTACTTTATCGTTTTGTTCTTTTCTTTGTTGCGTCCTATCTTATTCTTTTCTCTGTTTACCTGAAATGTTTTGTTAACATTCTAGATTGACCAATCAATGTATTTACATGTTTTCATGGCGCTATGGATGTGATTCTGAGCCAAAAGTTTCACATCTGTTGGTCAAACTGCGTCATGGAAATTGATGTGTTGGTCCGCCTACATATTTTTCATATGATAGCACTATTGGAACCCCTATTGAAATAATCTTCAAAATTGAAATATTATTTCAATAGTGAAAACATAATTGCAATAGTAGTCGCAGATCCAATTGAAATACTGCTACAATTGAAACAACGTCAAATCTATTGAAGTAATATTTCAATCGTCAACGCGGCATGCGATATCGCCGTTTTGGTTCGACAAATGTTGAAATAATTTTCATTCAAATACACACGAGGTTGTTATAGTAGCCTACAATTGTTCAGTTTCATTGAAAAATCCTAAGTATATTCTTGCCATTTTTTTTAGATAGGTATGATTAGGCCGGGAATTATGAACATATTTCTTCAAATGTTCAGCATTGCAATCTGCAATACTGCAGAAATATTGCCTTATTTCAAATGCCTTAATCGCTTCATGGTTCACCAGTAGCTGCAGGAAGAAAGACACTTAACAAATCTGTAATTCAGTTTGACTATATATCACTAGTAATCCAGTGAAATAATAACTTCATGTCATATTTAATAAATCATCTGATATTTATTCAAAACAGCAAATAGTGGTTTTAGTATTTCACGAATCTGCCGAAGGTAAACTTTCCTGTAGTAAATGATTCATAACAAAATTTTAATATATTGAGTTTTACTATTTAATACAGAGCAAAAAATATCTTTGGGGAAATACTTGTGACCCATGTACAGGTTGATCCATAGTCGTATCATCTCCTACTCATCCGTAAAGTTTAACTTTCAAATTATCCCGACTTTAATCGTTTCCAGAATGTTTTTGTTTGGTTGATTTTCGAAGAAGCTGGAACATAAAATATAAAGGGGAGGATTATTTACAATTTTTTAAATGTGCTTCAAATTAGACCTTTTGTGCTTGGGAGAAGTGGGAGTTTGGCTACCCATAAACCAGGTTTAACCACACCATCTGATTTTTATCAGATGACCGTTTCTAGTCGGAACCCAAATTCACTTGGTCTTTTTTATTTGTTATATGTGTCGTACGTAATATAGTTATTATTTGCTAGATTTGTCTGTTTGTCATGGAGGCATTGGTCCAGTTGGGTCTTTTGTTTGGTTGGCTGTATGTCTGTTTGTCATGGAGGCATTGGTCCAGTTGGGTCTTTTGTTTGGTTGGCTGTTTGTCTGTTTGTCATGGAGGCATTGGTCCAGTTGGGTCTTTTGTTTGGTTGGCTGGTGTGTGTCTTCGTTCCTGCTTTATCTCATTTGTTTGTATCTAGTTGCAATGACATAAGAATGCAGAAAGCATTTTGATTCACACAACGGTGCGTTCTTGTTCGTGTGTCGAAGCCCAACTGATTTTTATCAGTCAATTCCCTGTGTTCTTCATAATCATTTGTCGCAAACTGTTCAAAACATATAGGGTGACTAACACTTCTCAAGTAGGGATTCCTGCTTTGGGTGCGAAATTTGTCAGTTAAATACTGTAGGTTGTTAGTCCAATTTCCTCCTTTAAAAAAACGACTTGTCCATAGATGACGTGTGTGTACCTATGCTCGGCATTCAAAGGAGGTGTGTTCAGTATCACTACAATGGGGTACTAGTGTGTAACGGCAGCACATTCCTCCAGTGAACTTGGACTCCAGAAGTCTGCAGCGGTCCATAAGTACTCATTACACACAACAACTATTATGAACCCATGATCCCGTCCGCAAATGACCGTACCTATTGCGTAGAATTTAAGCCCGTTACCGTCACCTCGATCAGTTCACAATGGTACACCTAATTACAACCTCGGGTGTATTCGAATGAAAATTATTTCAACGGTGGTTGAACCAATACAGCGATATCGCATGCTGCGTTCACTATTGAAATAATATTTCAATACAGCTGACATTATTACAATAGTAGCCATGATTAATTTGGATCTGCGACCACCATTGAAGTGATTTTTTTCACCATTGAAATATTATTTCAATGGTGAACATTATTTCAATAGAGGCATCAACAATATCACTGTCATATTTCTTATGCCGTCAAATGCCGTGATCTGATTTTATCAAATTACTTACTTACTTAGCCTTACTTTGTCTTTAGGCCTCTATATTCAGATCCATTCTTCGTCTTAACTGTTAGTTTATATTGGGCTCTTCTGGTCGGTACGTAGGGATTATTGATACTGATATTATGAACCCTGTCTCTCCAGTGTTTATCCAGACTATTCTCTAAGGCGCTGAGTGTTGGTGCCTGTACATTATCCCCTGGCAGCGAGTTCCATTCATTTACAATCCTATGAGTGAAGTTTGAGAAACGTCCAATCTTCATCTTGCTTTCTCCAAGCTGTATGTGTGTCCCCCTTCTTTATTTATTTATTTTTTTTTTAATTTCTTATGATCAAATTTGTTGATTATATATCAGTTTAAACTACGAATTTGGAATCGTTCTAGTAACACTGCTGTGCTTTCTTTGTCATTTTACGTAGACATTTTACAATGTATCTATATCATACTATCAAACTTTACTTATCACAAGCCAAAAGTGCATGTTTCGACCAAAGGGATACTTATATCTGTTGCATGTAGAACCAATTGATATATCAACTAGAATGAAAAGGGCAGTAGGTTTTTCATGCTAAACAGTAGCAGATCTACAGAATTTCTAATTTATAAAATAATGAAACACATAGCGTCATTTGGACAATTAATATAATTAATATTTTCACAATGGTGCAGATATAACACTAAAACACCCGGTTATGATAAAAATATAAGGTATAAGAATTGCGTTTTTATGTACATATATAAGAGGTGGTTAAATTGTGTAAAACTACTCATTTCGGTATGAGCAAAATGCTGTGTTATATTTATTTGAATTCTATGCAAGTTTCGTTAATTTTTTTATCTATTTATTTTTTTTCTTTATTCATTTTTAAATTATATTCCATGTTTTTGTTTATTTATTTAATTAATTAATTTATTTATTGTAATATCCGTATATTTTATCATTCAGTGATACAACTGAAGGTCACTTAAAAACCGTGACATAATTATGTAAAGGAAGCCGATTATGCACATAAAGCTTATATAACCACAATCTGGCGGATGTGTCTTGTGATATTTTATGTTTGTTCGGTGTGTGGTAAACAATGTTATGTAATCGTTTTATTAGTATTATTTAGATGTAGATTTGTATCATCACATTATCATTAATTAAAAACGAGGGTTAAAACACAATGACCAGTACCTAGGGCAAGGGAGGGGGAGGCCATGTTAGGTCCCTTCTTGGAAAATCCGAGATACATCTCTATACAATAATACTTCTACTTAATCACGTACCATAGAAAGACTTTGAGGAAAAGAGATTGATAATACGTGATCTTAACCTTCCTGGAGGTAAGCCTGTGAACTCATACATTCCACTCAAATACTTAGCAAACGGGGCCTTTAGACAAAGTCGCATAGATCCGGAGATAAACACCAGTTGGGATATATGTTGAAATAATTATTTATTTTGACAGAATGCTGTCTATGGGCTTCAGATCTGTTGTCTATATATATCAGAGTGCTTACTATGGGCCTTATGTCTGTTGTCTACATATATCAGAGTGCTTACTATGGGCTTAGGCCTGTTATCTATATATATCAGAGTGCTCACTATGGGCTTCAGATCTGTTGTCTATATATATCAGAGTGCTTACTATAGGCCTTATGTCTGTTGTCTACATATATCAGAGTGCTTACTATGGGCTTAGGCCTGTTATCTATATATATCAGAGTGCTCACTATGGGCTTAGGCCTGTTATCTATATATATCAGAGTGCTTACTATGGGCTTAGGCCTGTTATCTATATATATCAGAGTGCTTACTATGGGCTTAGGCCTGTTATCTATATATATCAGAGTGCTTACTATGGGCTTAGGCCTGTTATCTATATATATCAGAGTGCTTACTATGGGCCTTATGTCTGTTGTCTACATATATCAGAGTGCTTACTATGGGCTTAGGCCTGTTATCTATATATATCAGAGTGCTTACTATGGGCTTAGGCCTGTTATCTATATATATCAGAGTGCTTATTATGGGCTTCAGATCTGTTGTCTATATATATCAGAGTGCTTACTATGGGCCTTATGTCTGTTGTCTACATATATCAGAGTGCTTACTATGGGCCTTATGTTTGTTGTCTATTTATATCAGAGTGCTTACTATGGGTCTCAGACCTGTTGTCTACATGTGCCACCACACCCCACGTGTCCACTGACGTACTCCGTTCCGTCCGACTTGAGTAAAATATTGGAACTAATCACGAAAACCCTACATCATACATATATCTCACAGGAAAAAGCACGTCCATTATGCTTTTCCTTCGCCTAATACTCAAAGTGACATTCGTACATTTTTAAAAAAAAATTTTTTTTGTTATCAAAAACATTTTTATAGTATATGTCATGTAAACTCATAAACGCCGAACAGACTTCTACAGACCAATGATTAGGTTCACCAATATCTTTCTAAATGTCTTAAGTAATGATGAGTAATCTCCATATTATTTCTAGAGCTCATTCTCATCAAGTCACATCCTTGTATGCATTATGTGCGTCATATTAGTTTTGCTCATTTGCCGCGCGTGAATACAACAATGTACTGTTTCATTAAGTTACTTGAACTTTTAGCCGTCTCTCATACTACACGCTAACCGGAAAGCCTCCCCGGCGGACTAGGAGGTTCACCTCCCCCGTGCATACCTAAGTTAACGAGATAATCTTAAAATAAAATTGAAGTCTGAATTTAGGAAGTGATTCGCGATCCAGACATTTCTTAATAGTGAAGATGCACCACCATCTGTCCCCTTGCAAAGTCAGTCTTCTGCAAGCATGACAAACCCTGACCCTACTGTATTGGGAATCAAACATGTCAACAACTTCTCTTGGGGTAATGAGGATGGGACACCCTTGATATTTTGACTTAAATCCAGAGCAAAGAAATTAGTCATTCCCTGCTGATATAAGAGTAAAATAGCGTGGGAAATATCTCTCTTGAGCACTGTTTTTTGAAGTCAAATCATGTGACCCACCATGATGTCGTACATGTTTTTATGTGTGAAAATTAAGCGTGCATTTAGTATCAGAAATATCTCTGGATGATGTGCCTGATAAAAAATTCTTCGAAAGGATATAGTTCAGGACCATATTCAATACCAATGACAACTGAAATATTTTTTTCGTGATATCAGCGAGTCGTTCATCTCTGTCTCCTTGATT
Organism: Ylistrum balloti; assembly: GCF_031769215.1. Taxonomy (NCBI): domain Eukaryota; kingdom Metazoa; phylum Mollusca; class Bivalvia; order Pectinida; family Pectinidae; genus Ylistrum; species Ylistrum balloti. Next base: position 705,720 of record NW_026782255.1, on the reverse strand, counting down.
ATTCCACGCATGTAACACAGACATATCAAATAATATATCAACACTTTGATCCCAGAAATTACCAAACTCCTTTTCGCTCGCTCAGTTATTTCCAAACATTCCTTTTACATATAGGCGAATGTGCGCACGATGGACGATCCAAACGATAGCTATCGTGGTTGATATAAATTTAGGAATTGGTTATGAATAAAGTCCAAATGTGCGGAACGATTGTGATATTAATATACTTCATGTGTTGTCGTGACCAAGGTAAACTGATTAGTCTTGAATTTTCTTTTAAGAATAAAAATTCACTTTGTCGCCAGTTGTTTGTTATGTTTTCATTCAAGGTTTCTTTATTCTCTCAGACACATGTATGTGTAACAAGAGGTTATTACAATTCACTTTTACAAAATTTAAGGAGCGATGATAGACATAATATATTGTATACAGTTCATTGGGTTAATGGACGAGAAGTTTTATATTGGAAGTTCTGAATTTACGTATTACTTTCCACTCTTTCTCATTTAGACGTTTTAAATAATCTTCAATTCCGAAATGATTTTTAAATATACTGTATGTTTGTCCTCATGTTGAAGTTTCCAACTGCTGAACCCAATTTTGAATAAACTGATCGTGTTATGTTTGTTTAACTTTATTCTTTAAATAGTTAACATTGGGTATGCATGATTTCTGATGTACCCAGACAAAACTAAGTCCGACACTGTCTAAAATACCTTTAACATAATTGATCCATTTGAACTGAATTTGTCCAGCTTCATGAAGAGAATACATTAGTCTGTACATATGACTAGATAACTTATTTTCATTTGTGATTAAATTATACCATAAATTTATCATTCTCAATTTTATATCAACTATAATCGGATATCTTCCTGTCTCTCCATATATCATAAAATTGGGGGTGTGTATTCTTAAACTGAGCACTCGTTTGCAAAACTGCAAATGTATTGTTTCCAGTCGACTGGCATTTTCATATCCCCATATTTCGCTAGAATACAACAAAATAGGAATAACTAATGAGTCAAACAATCTAAATTGTAGCTCAATTGGTAATTTAACGTTTCTTATTTTTCGGTAAACAGCAAATAGGTCATTTTTTGATTGAGCGGAAAAATGTTTTCTTGCCAACGTAAAGTTTCCATTGTAATTAAAGACTACTCCAAGATATGAAAAAGAATCTTGCACTTCCAGTTTTTAATTATATAATAAAAATGTTCTTTGTCTTCTTGTCTTTCTTCTGGAAAATATGACAATTTTGGATTTAGTAGTGTTAACTACAAGTTTCCATTCCTGACAGTATTCCTGAAACTTATTTAACATAAATTGCAACCCTTCTGCTGTTTCCGACAAAAGAACAGTATCGTCAGCGTATAAAATAACGAACATTTTGAAATACATATCAATGTTATCACGACATAACTCATCAACCTTAAGTAAACATTCAACATCTTTCTCAGCGAAAAAAGTTTCAAGATCGTTAAGATATAAAGCAAATAAAAAAGGCGAACAATTTTCTCCTTGTTTCAACCCGATATTTGATGTAAACATTTGAGACATTTCCTTGCCATTTTTCACACATGATTTAGTGCCAGAGTACATGTTATACAAAACTTGAAATATTTTTCCAGTAATGTTACTTTTTAGAATCTTTTTCCACAAACCAATACGCCACACCGAGTCAAACGCTTTTCTAAAGTCAATAAAAGCACAATGTAGTTTCTTGCCTAAATGCAAATATAGAGATATTAATACATGTAAAATAAAGATATTGTCAGTGGTAGAATGACCTTTTTTAAAACCCGCCTGGGCTTTGCTGATAAGGCCGGTTTCATCAGATAGTTTATATAACCTGGTATTCAGTATCGATGTAAAAACTTTACCCAAGCATGAAACAGGCGTTATAGCTCTATAATTATCCAAATTCTTAGGATCGCCTTTATTTTTGTAAATGGGTTTAATTATCCCAGTACTCCAGCTTTCAGGTGATAGACCAGTGTCTAATATAATGTTAAATAGTTTAACCTAAATTGGTAACATAGTGTCAAGTGTACTCTTCATGTACTCATTATATATATCATCTATACCACATGCTTTATTATTTTTCAAATTCTTAACAGAGTAGACAATCTCTTCAGTAGTGATTGGACCGTTTAATATATTATCATACTGGTTTCCCGCATTCAATTCTGGAACTTCAAAATCTTCATCTTCTCCATCTTGAAGATTCAAATGTTTGAAATATTCGTACAGATCATCAATAGGCCTGTCAACTTCATGTGAATTATTCCGTTTATCAATTATATTAAGGATATCCCAGAATGCCTTTGGATCATGCTTAGAAATTTTTCTCATTTCACTCTCAGTTTTTTCCTGAAACTTTATATAGCTTGACTTAATCCGTTTCCTATATTCTCTACCCTTCTTAGTAATTTTTTTACGATTAACATTAGTTTTTGCCATCTTGTACATTTTCTTAGCGTCATGAAATTCCTAATGAATGGAAATATCAAAACCCGTTATTTATTTTCAAAACTGGAAGAGAATAATAGAATCTTTCCCTACCCTGAGGGTGTGATAGAGAAATCTCCAACGCGAGGGGTGATTTTTGTTGTTGTCTAACCCGAGGCTCTGCCGAGGGTTGGAGATTTCTCTGTCACATCCTCTGAGGGTAGGGGTTGATTATTATTCTCCCATCCCATTATTTCTGCCACGACGTAAAAAAAATCCCACGGTACAAGTGTCTGAATGGCGCATGATTGTCACCATTCACGTTTCCAAAATTCTACATTCTTCCGCGAGAGCAAAAATGACAGACTACAAACGCAATATGAATAACCATTAGAAATATTAATTTTGTGGAAATTAAATATTTTAATTAGAGATAGATACATGGAAATACTTGTATTGAACAACATTTAACTCTGTATCATTTATTAAGGTAGGGTAGGCTTGCCGCGATGTCATGGACAAAAAGGGGATTTCCCAGTTTATAATGACGTCAATTGTTTATGCGCGCGAAAAATTGCAATGGTGCGAGTGTCACGCGTGTGTTCATTCAGAATCAGAGTCATAGATGATCCTCCGACGTTTATTTGTGTTCACTGGGCAAGGATTGATATAGTTAATGTTAACTGTGGTGTTACAGTAACACATTACGGAACCTGCAAACAAAGCATCCACTCGTCGGTTTGAGTAAGTTGTGATAACCGACTGAGGTCACCGAGTGCAGTCATGTGGGATAGATTTATCCTCCATGGGTGTTCCACATAGGACATGTCTATCCTACATGGACAGAGGTGGGAGAAAAGAGAATCAAAGTCAAGAACTTCAAAATAATTCAGCATAGAATAAACATTTGACGAGCAAATCAAATAATCAACTAGACTCATATTTTTGCATGTATTTTTACCGATATCCTTGTCGTTTCCGACTCTGCCATTAGCAATATATAGATTATTATTCTTACAAAGTTCAAGTAATTTTAAGCCAAATGAGTTTGGTCTGGCAAGGTCTTGACTTGCTCTTTTTAATGGAATATCTAATTGCATGAGATCTTCATAGTCATTTAAATATCCACGTAGTTCATCATTCTCATGTACAGTTGAGAATTCAATCAAATTGTGATCTTGTACGTAATCATCGAGACATTGAGTTCTAGCATTAAAATCCCCGACAAGGATAATCTTATGTTCATTTCTCGTCAAATGGATCATTTCATTTTCAATCTCAGAGAAAGCCTTGTCAGAAGCGTATTTTGATGTTTCAGGTGGAACATACACACAACCTAGTAACAGCGTAGACGACTTGTTTACTGAACTAATCTCTACCCACTTTACAAATTCTGATGATGTTTTCGGAAACGCAAGACAATATTTAAGTTTTTCTTTATAAATTATAACTATCCCACCGGACTTACGCTTTGCGTTTGGTCTATTTTTTACAAAGTAGTTATGACTAGATGGAAGTTCTAGTATGTCGAACTTATCAGTTTTTGTTTCAACTTGTACGGTGACGTCATGAGACTTGATGACGTCAAAAAATTCAGGTATAATTAATTCGGACTTGATTCCACAAACATTTAGAAAGGTAACTTTCAAGTTTCAACAAGATCTCGCATTTAGGCAGTCGCTTGTAAACACACGACTGGGGCTCTTACACGGACCGCTTCGATCTGTGACACTCACAACACGAGGCGTGAGACCTAATGAGAAGCCATGCTGCATATTGTTTAGAGTATACGTTCCAAGCGCAATTATATACTATCAGCGTCAGAACACACCATAACATTATACATACCATGTTGTGTTTTTATAACAATGACCAGAGACGTATATAACACAGAGACTGGAAACTCCCGCAGTTCTCGTGATACCACGCACGTCCTATTGTCTTCTCGAAGGAAATGTATCGAGTGCGAGATTTGGTTGTGCGCTTGCGCTGTAAGGCGGAACCGGCTTTCCGTGTGTTGTTTTGACAGTAATCATCACATGGTTTAGCGATAACGATGAAGGCGACGATGGTCTGGTAATTTCTTTCACGCACGAATCTGACTGTATTTGTCAGTTCGTGCCATCATGTCACCTCACCTAATGTATTGTTATGGAGTATCTGTGCCCATTTGGCATTATATCCAAAATAATAGAAGAGAATGTAGTGACTTTTTAAAATAACCTCCTATCTAACGGATATTGATTATATTGATAAAATCTAGGAAAGCGATATAATTATTAAAAAAAACACACACACACACACACACACACACGCAATATACGCAATTATGAGTCCACGTCCAGTATAGAATAAAAACACAAACAGGTACTACTTGTAGATCGTACAACCACTGCTTACTATAACTGGATAAACAGTGGACGTATTCGAATCTACATGTGCCCAATGGGTGTTCAGTAACCTATGGTAGGTAGGGAAACCAGGATACACAGCCCTCTGTAATTGACTTTACAGGGAGGTGTATTCAACACTGGACACAGGACTATAATTTCACCACCTCACACATACCAACAATACCCATTAATACATGCCAATAACACACACAAAATCCCTTAGCAGGGGACACTGTAAAACAAAACAGTAAGATCCCCCCCTTTTTTTAAGTAACCATACCCACAACACCACATACATACACAAAAACATCACCTACATAAATACAACATACACTGGGCCGAGACCCAAAACCAACAACCTTTACAAAATCTCTTCCACTCTTCCTTCCACCTTCTAACATACAAATCCCTGTTCTAGTAGGGTAGACATGTAGACGATTATACACAGTAATCTACAGTCTCCCGAACGACATCGTTTGTATAATAATTCACATTAATTCTCACTAATCCCAAAAATCTACGCTAACCCAACTCCAGCACATTCTTTACATCACCCCATCACATCCACTCTCATAACTGAACTTAATAACACAGTTCCCCACTTTTAAAATCCACTCTAGACCAGCATGACTAACCTTGTCAAATGGCGGCTAGTAATCCCATCTACAAATAACAAACCTACACCAGCTAACAAGCTAAACCTATTTTCCAATTTCCGACTTTCCCATACGCTCTCTCCCGCTATCTTCTAAAACTTCTTGTCCTTCGGAAGGGACGTTAAACGGGGGTCCGGTGTACAGTGAGTCACGCCGTGCACGTTAAAGAACCTCTGCTGGTTTTCGAACAAGAGAAGGCTAATTGCTAGCCGCCCAAGAGCATAGGATTATAATAGGGAAATATAAAGTGAGACTAGAGTAGGACTAGGCGTTTCTGTGACAGTCCAATTTTTTTTAGACGTTAGGGTATAGATTTAGTCAGATCTGTCCTCCCCATATTAGACCTGTTTGGTGATTACTAAAAAGCGAAATTGCACACCCTAATACCTCGGCCCTACCAGCCCCCTTCCCCTTAGTGTCCTAGGCTCGGTTATAACCGGAACAAGGACGTTAAGCTAAAAAAAAAAGTGACTTTAAAAATAAAAACAATTGTTATTGCTTCTTGTGTATCTTTTGTATAATCATTAGTCATCATGGACCTCACTGTCATGTTTACCTCATAATCTAGTGAATTTTCTGTTTGTAAAATAAAAACTTTCCATATGTTTGATCGACTTGATATTAATAGGGTTTCATCAAAAGATATCAATAAAATTAAAACAATCATTTGATTAAAATTCAATATACTAGTTAAAATACAGTTGTTTGCATTATTGTGGAGCACTGGCAATGATTGTGTTAATATCCTCGTATCTTTTGAGTTCCCCTCCATGTAAACTACCTATATTCTGTTGTAAAATAATAAACTTTCCATGTGTTTGATCGACTTGATATTAATAGGATTTCAGCAAAAGATATCAAAGAAAATACAATAATCATCTGATTAAATATATGTATACTAGTGAAAACAACGTTGTTTGCATTATTGTGACCAGCGAGTGTGTCTATATCAACTCGCACCATGTGCTTTCCTCTCCACGTGACATTTTGTTTATCTTTGATACCGCATATTATACTTAAAATGTTCATGCAATAACACAAAATATATACAGAGGCGTTTTATAACACCAGTCCAGATAATAACAATACAACTTATGTTTAATTTTCGTTCTTTTCACCACAAAAATTGTCTTGAAAAAGCAGCGTATCTTTGATGACTTCGAAGAGTTAAAACAATATGGCGACGAGTTGGCGTCGAATGTCTACTTCCGGTACTATAGCATTATGGTAAGCCATAGAGAGATTTTTTTTTTTTTTTAGCTTAACGTCCTTGTTCCGGTTATAACCGAGCCTAGGACACTAAGGGGGAGGGGGCTGGTAGGGCCGAGGCATTAGGGTGTGCAATTTCGCTTTTTAGTAATCACCAAACAGGTCTAATATGGGGAGGACAGATCTGACTAAATCTATACCCTAACGTCTAAAAAAAAAAAAAAAAAAAACTGGGGAAATTTTTGACTGCCACAGAAATGCCTAGTCCTACTCTAGTCTCACTTTATATTTCCCTATTATAATCCTATGCTCTTGGGCGGCTAGCAATTAGCCTTCTCTTTTTCGAAAACCAGCAGAGGTTCTTTAACGTGCACGGCGTGACTCACTGTACACCGGGCCCCCGTTTAACGTCCCTTCCGAAGGACAAGAAGTTTTAGAAGATAGCGGGAGAGAGCGTATGGGAAAGTCGGAAATTGGAAAATAGGTTTAGCTTGTTAGCTGGTGTAGGTTTGTTATTTGTAGATGGGATTACTAGCCATCATTTGACAAGGTTAGTCATGCTGGTCTAGAGTGGATTTTAAAAGTGGGGAACTGTGTTATTAAGTTCAGTTATGAGAGTGGATGTGATGGGGTGATGTAAAGAATGTGCTGGAGTTGGGTTAGCGTAGATTTTTGGGATTAGTGAGAATTAATGTGAATTATTATACAATCGATGTCGTTCGGGAGACTGTAGATTACTGTGTATAATCGTCTACATGTCTACCCTACTAGAACAGGGATTTGTATGTTAGAAGTTGGAAGGAAGAGTGGAAGAGATTTTGTAAAGGTTGTTGGCTTTGGGTCTCGGCCCAGTGTATGTTGTATTTATGTAGGTGATGTTTTTGTGTATGTATGTGGTGTTGTGGGTATGGTTACTTAAAAAAAGTGGGGGGGATCTTACTGTTTTTCTACAGTGTCCCCTGCTAAGGGATGTGGTGTGTGTTATTGGCATGTATTAATGGGTATTGTTGGTATGTGTGAGGTGGTGAAATTATAGTCCTGTGTCCAGTGTTGAATACACCTCCTTGTAAAGTCAATTACAGAGGGCTGTGTATCCTGGTTTCCCTACCTACCATAGGTTACTGAACACCCATTGGGCACATGTAGATTCGAATACGTCCACTGTTTATCCAGTTATAGTAAGCAGTGGTTGTACGATCTACAAGTAGTACCTATTTGTGTTTTTATTCTATACTGGACGTGGACTCATAATTGCGTATAATGCGTGTGTGTGTGTGTGTTTTTTTTTTAATATATCGCTTTCCTAGATTTTATCAATATAATCAATATCCGTTAGATAGGAGGTTAATTGGTCGAATACATATTTTCTATGTTGTTTTGGAGGGTTGAGTACCGTTTTGGAATCGAATTTCATATTGTCTATACGCTCAATTTGGTTTTGGAAAACTGATCTAAAGTTGTCATGGATGGTGCATTCGAACAGAATGTGTTCTATGGTTTCCGGTTCACCACAGTTTGGACAATATGGACTGACTTCCTTTTTAATACGGTTGATGTTATGACCGAGTTTGGTGTAGCCTAATCGAAGTCTAGTGATAACAGTATCCTCTACTTTATTATAACTATATAACTGAGGTTGGATCTTAACTTTGCTCTCGATGGAGCCATAGAGAGAGTTTCCTATCTCAGTGTTATATACGTCTCTGCAATGACATAGCCAGTGCTACGACACCAATCGGTCAAGGTCACAATTCATTCTCTGACTCGCAGCTAGATAGATTAGACCTACTGATAACTGAGGTAAGTATAGCTTTTAATATTATATTTTATTGCACATGTGCATAACTTTGCAGATAATTGAAGAATCCAATATGTGTAATTGTTCGATCAGCTATTAACTAATTATAGGCCTACAGTTTCAATATACAACGTCAAGTAGATAGGACTCGCCAACTGCACTGATTAAAATTACAAACACCTAAACTTTATCATTTTACTTTTTACATTGAATTACCAACCTACAGTAAACATCTGAGAATCAAAGTCAAGAACTTCAAAATAATTCAGCATCAAGTAATCAACTAGACTCACATCTTTGCATGTATTTTTACTGATATCCTTGTCGTTTCCGACTCTGCCATTAGCATTAAGAGTGTTACTCGATTTATACACACTCAATATTCCAAAATGTTTTGAACTGTTCTTGGTTTATTTTTAACTAGAGATAAATAAGTTGCAGAAGTTTCATTTTAACTATATTTTGTAGGTAAATTTTATTATATTTTGCAACACATAATCCTATTGGTAAAATACACTTTAAATTTATTTCACATTAAAAGTTATTTTGTTACATTCAAGCCCCAGTTTCACCATTCTTCCTTAACTTTTAAGAAATCTTAACTTCTGAATTACATAACCATTTACATAAGTTAAGGAAAAACTTACATTTAAAGAAGCTCCATTCCTTAACTTACAGTATGAAATGTTTTTCGATGAGCAATGCATGCTAATTATAAGCTAAGGAAAATTCCTCAAGGAAGATTTGTGAAACTGGGGCCATCGTTTTTCATTATTTTGTTTTATTTTTAGTTTTACAGGAAATCATGTATGTCATTATATTATCATGTCAACGACAATTTAAACTACTGATATGATTGCTTTTGCCATCAATCAAAGTTGATCAATCAATAATTTATTTTATTAAAGTGTAGTTAAAGATACAATTAATAAAATTCGTTTGAAGAATAAAATAACTATATTCTATAGAGACCATAAAAATGTAAAGACAAATAAGATATATTTTATTTAAGTGACACTTGTTTTAGAAACATGAAAGTACATGGACCAAGTACACATACTATGTACAGACTCTCTAGCCTAAAATAAAATAATCACAAAACTTTTACTAAAAACACATCTCTCATGAGATGTACCAGTACCGAGCAACAATATTCAATTTTTACAATCATAGCAGTTATAATTATACTTTAGAATAATGATATGAAACTAAAATAGTAATGTGTAAAGTATATACATGTACTACTAAAATCACACTTGTATAATAATGCTTGTAATTAATAGATATACAATTACTTTTTAATGGCGTATGATGATAAGTACAACATTACAAGTTTTTCAGCATATAACATATTGAGAAGGAGTTCAAGGTAGCTGATACAGTAATTAATTTATTTATTGGCGTGTGTTACAATATGATGACCACCCTTCAGCTTTTCAACTATTTTCGGGCCAGAGAGTCCATTGGTGTGGTATATAACGTACTTTTCCCTCGCAATAAGTAACAATCGTCAACCAGCATCCATTTCCGCATACGAGATGATGCACGCCTCGTTTTCGATTTCATACGACACATTCCGTGGTTTTTTTTTTTTATATAATTTCGCAGTATCAGTCAACCGATCGAACTAAACCGCACAGAGGATCGCACATCGCACATTTGTGCGCACGATACAAGCACGATATGCGCACGCTATTTTTGGTACGTTGTGCGATCCCAAAACTGTACTTATGGTTATGTCACCCACTTAAACGAAGATAAAACATATCACTCATAGTGATCTGTTTGATCTCATTAGGAACGATAACATCATTATCCTGGGCTGGCAATGTCGAATTTCAAATTTCCTGCAACACATCCGTCCTTCTCTGAGAAACAGATTCTCACGGGAAAAAATCCATCACAAACCTCCCAGGCCATGACTGAAAAAGTCTGCCAATAGATAGAAAGTAGAAACTGTGTAACTATTAGCATTAAGAAGGTTACAGAGAGGAAAAGAAAGCCAAGCCGTCAGTCTACGTAAGCGCGAGGCCCACTAGGATATCAGTTTCCCCGGCAACTATAGGAATGAAATTTAAACCCTCTTATGGTAACAAAATATAAATGTACAAAAGCTTGTCTTTGTGGTCTAGTTTTTGTCAAAGTTTGCGAGATTCTTCAGTTAGGATAACAACAAGGAATGCCTGGTGAACTTTACATTGCGAGATGTCTCACTTTGTCCCTGATTTCTTCCATCAGTCCGGTTTTATCCTGAATATTCCTCGCATTCATTTGTCCGTCTCTACAACGTTAAAGATTCTCGTGTATGCTTCTTTTTTATGTGGTTCTATATGATCTTTCGCAGCCTACAATATACATAGACACATTTTTGTTAGAAAATTCTTTGAAGCGTACCCTGCTTTGACCCGTTTGTTAATTTATCTTTAATCACAGGATAACGCATTCGTCCATGACTTGTGCGATATCCGGCAATTTACGTGTAGAATTACACACGTGCGCCACGCAATAAACGCGGACAAATGCATGAAAGAACTATACCTATGAATATCAACACCTACCTCTGATAGGCTCTGTCCATTATGTTGACCAACCTTGCTCTCTTGTCTTCTCCTTTTTCACCATTTCGGGAATCTCTATTGTCACATCATCAGTTTAATCTTAATTATCCCCTTATCGCAATTCTCTGATAAAGTATCCATATAGTGGCATTATCTGATAGATTATGCCCTCATTATTAGCATCCCCTTATCGCAATTCTCTGATAAAGTATCCATATAGTGGCATTATCTGATAGATTATGCCCTCATTATTAGCATTATCTGATAGATTATGCCCTCATTATTAGCATTCTCTGATAAATTGTGCCCTCATTAGCATTCTCTGATAAATTGTGCCCTCATTAGCATTCTCTGATAAATTGTGCCCTCATTAGCATTCTCTGATCAATTATGCCCTCTGCAGCACATCAAACCTAATGTAAATTGATGCAGTTTTGCGTCTTAAATCATATTAACTTCAATACATCGGAGCATTCAAAGGCGCTTTTAGTCATTTTATCGCCCAAATACGAAACGAGTCTTGACAGACCATTAACTACAAGAATTCACCTGGGGTGTAATCGGGATCATTAGATACTACAAACTGGTAATATTGTTTCACCAACATTTATTTAACCACACAGAGTGCATTCAATATCATAAACGACATTGGTAGGTTTACAATTTAGGGGCTCAAAGCATCTCTCGTAGTATTAACTACAGCAACTTCAGTATTTTTTTCAGACTTTTGTTCCGCATTTGAAAATGTAGAAAAATTCTGTTGTGTCTGATACACTTAATAAAACCGTAAGGTTAATATTGCAATGTTGTAATTGTCCGAATATTTATAGTTCAAATTACAATCAGCGTTTTGTGAAAAATAAGTAACAAGTAAATTTAGTCTGCAGAAGCCGGGACTATCGTGGTCCTTCCTTCTTTATCAAATATAAACTTGATAATTCATTGTCTCCTTCTCTATCTATTGGGTTTTTTCTAAAAGGAGTCATGTTCAGTAACCACATTGTAAAACAAAAAGTAAACTGAATTTTCACTGTCTATTCATTTTTAAAAAAAATTCATTTCAATATTTCATTACTTTTGTTATATCAAGGAAGCCTAGCGAGGAACACTAGAGACCAGCTATCCCTCGACGGAGTTTTATCAACAATTCTAAAATCAACCAGCGAACAGCTATACATCAACATTTATTTAGAATTTAACCAAAAAACAGTCATCCATCGTCTTGTTTTGATACACTTTTCAACCAGGAAGCGGCAATCCATCGACTTGTTTTGATACACAATTCAACCAGGAAGCGGAAATCAATCGACTTGTTTTGATACACAATTCAACCAGGAAGCGGAAATCCGTCGTCTTATTTTGATACACAATTCAACCAGGAAGCGGCAATCCATCGACTTGTTTTGATACACAATTCAACCAGGAAGCGGCAATCCATCGACTTGTTTTGATACACAATTCAACCAGAAAGCGGAAATCCATCGACTTGTTTTGATACACAATTCAACCATAAGGCGGCAAGGGGTTTCATCAACACTTTAGAAGAAAACAGATATCCATTTAAAGTTTTTTATCAACAAATCAACTTTAGGGCAATTATCCATTAGAGAGTTCTAAAGCACAAATTAAACATGGAGTAGCTTTCCATCAATGGGTCTAATTTTATTACCCAACGTGACATTAAATGTTACCTAATTATTATTATATCTGGAATGGAAACATAAACACATACAAGGTTGATGCACGCATATGGTAGTTTTGTCAAAATTATTGCTGAGATGTACATGAAATTGCTAGTGTTAAAAAATGAATTGCATTACAATTTTTGACAGTTTTTTTTTCGTTTAATTGACAACATGAAGCTTCGATAACATTTGACTTTATTGCGATATTTCATGCAATGCCCTTCATTATGGTTCTCCAAACGGAAATATATTCCATTTATTTAAGACCTCCATGAAGATGTTTCAAGACCTTTTTGTGACGGTCTTCACTACAGTTATCAATATATACCATTTTGTTTCTTTTTTTCTGTTATAACTTAACGTCTCAGTAAGTATATATAGAAACAAAGGTTGTGTTTTGTGTTTTGTTTTTGTAAAAAATATCTGATGCATTACAGGTTTTTTTTTCTTCTTCTTCTTCTTCTTCTTCTTTCGTTACTCGTCATGAAAAAATATCTGATGCATAACAGGTCACTGAATGACAGTCAGAAATACTAATGACATAGAAAATCCTGTTTAACACCAAAAACAACAATTTGCTTCCATGTGTGAGACCACAGACCTTTGTCTCCTCAACAGTTAATCGGTTACATTTAATGTCACGCCAAAAGTTTATTTCAAACACTGTTGAATTCAATAAATATGTGATGGATTCGTGAACAGTTTAACGTTGTTAGACGTTAATGCTCCAACTGCATCATATAGTGATATAGAGAGACAGTGACGTCAAAAAGAATTGACCTTGGTATTCGATTGACAATCCAAAATTTTTTTTTTCTATTCTTTTTCTAAGGAGACTACATCTGTTGTATGGATATAATTCGAGGAGCCTTCTATATACAAAACCAGCATTGATAATAATGACTTTGCTTTGTTGTTCTATTTACATACATTGTCCATGCACAATATGCACAACTTTTATCATCATTGTGTTTTTATCTATACAGTTTTAATTTCGTAATGGAGGAATGTTATCGGCTTTGAAGCAGGATGAAAACATTCACATGATAATACATTGACGTCTGTATAATGTTGACAACCCATACCTCGTCCATGGTTTTTGTTTCAATACTTACGAGAGGTTTTTGTCGTATTTGAACGGGTTTTACGTGGTTCATGCAACTGTTATGTTAGTGTAAGTGAATAAAGATAATAGCTAGTCTTCAAATATAAATGTAAATTTGTTTTGCGTTAAAAAAACATGCAGAAGAATGTACCGATAGGTTATTACGAACTGAATTCAACCCCAAGTTGAACCGAGGGCAAACTATGAACAAAAACGACGATGAACCCTGAAACAATACACAATGACTAAGACCAGGTGCTCAGGAAGGCTAAGCTTCAGTTTCATCAATGACAATCTATATTTGTTATTTTATTCATAATATAATCCTTGGGTACCTTTTGAAAATAAAAAACGTGCCTTATTGGTACATTCAATATCAAGGAACAAGTATTGTGACTATGAGCTTGTCACCAGAGCACATGCTCTAGTATATTCTATGGTCGACACAATATTCTGTTTCTTTGTGTGATATGAAGCTGGCCCTGTTTGATGTTCCTTAGTTTGTCTGTCAGTTCCGTTGTTGTATACCTTGTTCTCATTTGAGAACGCGACATTACTTACATGTATTGACCAATGTATACATGGCGGGTGTCGTCGATGAAGCAGGATACGTTTATTACCCCGGAACACCTGGTCTTATTCTCCTTGTATTTTTTCAGGAGCCTCCATGAAAATATTTTGTTTTTTATTTTGAACTAGTTTATGGAATTTGAGTTTGGGTTATGATCATATTATCATGTTAGTATATATATATATATTATATTCAGTGTAACCCATTTTTGAGAAAAAAGAAATTTCACCATCTTCAAGTTAGCACTTTATAGCCAGTCAAAATGTCATTAGGGCTGAAGAAGGTCAGAGATTGTAGAGGACTAAAACTAAAACAGGAAAGAGCTTGAGGAGTTCCAGCCCTTTACCACTTAGCAATGAGGTCTTTTTTAGAAACCTGCTCTCGGTACTCACTTCATTCAATTATTATGTAGCTTAAATTTTGTCAGCCGCCTTTAATTCTCTATTTTTATTGCCTGAAGATGAGAGTTCAACACTCACATTTATATCTTCAGCTAAGGTAAGGTGTTATGTCAATATCAGAAAATAAGGTAAAATCGGTGGATGAAATTATTTGAATTCGTTCCAAAATTGATGGCCCACCTCTAGACTTGTGTAATTCATCGATCTCTTTCTTGTTTCTCGATATGCTTTAAACCAGTGTTAGTATTCAAATTCCTGTTTGTAGTAAATTTTCGTATTTTAAAATGAAACTCACTATGATAAGAATAAAACAAAATGACAACAGTTTTAGATGAGAGTTTTATTTAGAAGTATGATTGAAGTAAAGACAAGATACTTTATTTTGTTCAATATGATTTAAATGTGACAAGTTGTTACCATGACTATCAAACGAAAAACTTAACTTCTGTTAGGCCATTACAACCCACAATATACTCATCATTTGACATATTAACGATTTCCAAAAATATTCTTAGAAAACTTCTACCTGGTAATTACACAAAGATAAAGTTAAGATATACTTCAGCTATCTATTGGGAAACACTTTGTGAGGATATCAAAACAAATAGAAATTAATAAAAGTGGGTCCCTCTCAAACTGCAACCTGAAAATATATGAAGTTTATAAGGATATCACGAAAAAGCACGTGACCAATCTGCATATTCAAATACATGGACAAAGGGACTTAATCCTTTAAGTAGGTGCTGCTCATGAAGTGAGAAAAATGACAAATAATTATCGACATCAGAAAAAGGCAAAATGACTAAATCATGGTGAAATACCGAGATGTCCAATGCATCTATTATCAGACATTTAAAATTGTTTATGGCATTTGCATTCATACAACTCTCAATCTCGTGAATTTAAATCGTCGCAAATGCTAAACATTTTCACATGAAATACGACTTCTATTCTTTAAAATAATAATCATTATCTCTTTTAACATGGTCATTCAAATTTTCTTTCAACTTATTGACTCATTATACTTGTATGCATATCATGTGTATAATAGACAGATTATCAATCTTGTTGGTGTTACATTCACACTCATTTCCGTTCGCACGCTCATTGATATTGCTATAACAGTTCCGCCCATTTATTACTCAACTGATTCGGCCCACCAGTTGCTGTCACTGTCTGATGTAAATTGGACCCCATTCAACTTTTGTCTTTAACAAGTATATTTGTACTCCTCTTAATTTCTAAATATAAACTAACTTCAGAGCTGTTTCCAAAAGACAATTGTATCTGACGCCAGCATGTAGACGTATTTCAACCCCTCAAGAAACCTTAGCTTTACCTGATAGAAATTCACAAATCTTTGTCGTCGTTATTTTGTGGTTTCAGCAAGCTTCAATTAGTACTTAAAGAGTCCTAACGTTAACAATTATTTCAAGATGCTGTTAAACATGTCCGTCAAACGATAGAAGGATTTCTTTGAGTCCCTTGAATGTTGGGAAATATTTTACTAAATAGATATTATATCCGATTGATTGGCGTGTTCGGGAATATATTATATATGTCAAACATTGCTCACCAATTTATCTGTTTTTGTCGTATTTTACCTAATGTGAATCCCCTTCTGTTTTGTTAGGACGTAAAATTACATGAATTAAAGTATTTTATTACCTATAGTGGCCGACAATTTTGTGGTTATGTTCTTTCCGTTTTCGCTGTTTGAATGATGGTTTCTGACATCCACATTGCTGATGTTATAAACATTTACATTTTAAACAAGTTTTAAACAAGATTGAATATTTCCAATACAAACAGATATAAGTAATGTCACAAGTGTACTTGGAAATTAAATATAGCAAAGGCTTAAGTTTAAACAGAGCATTTAGATATCACGTGCTCCGTCACGAACCCGTATTACATGGTCACAGTTCGTCATGTGTTCTTCGCATTTTTCGTAACGATTTCTCTTTAAATTTTTCGTCTGGTATTGGCAGCACACATCGGAATCCAACATTGTGAGCTGTGTACTCAGGATTTAGACCCATCCTGAAACAATACGAAACATGAGATGAAAGTAATGTTATGTATACATTACCTTTTAAAGAACTGATACAATTTCACATCTATTCAAATAAAAATTTCATTTCATATTTCCGCAAGAAAGTTTTCGTTTTTTCAAGTTTAGAAAGTATGTCATCCTTAAGCTTACAACCTGTTTGAGATTATCTCTAATAAAGAATAACTTTAATCAAAACAGGTCCACAAATTTTGCCTCAGACAATAGGCATACATAGGTATGCATAACAGCATAGCTGAAGTGTTATAATCTTTAGCTGTGTTAAATGTTATGAATAACATTGACATGGTGTAGTGCACAGAGCATGCTTTCGCCCTGCCTAGTCCACTTCTGTGAAAGCATTTCACCTTGTTCCCCGATAGAGACGCAGGTATTCGTTCCTTAGCCTAGATTTTTCAACTAACGGAATTGTCATTGCATCAACATATTTTCTCCGAAACAACAAATTAGGATGTGGTCAAAATGTGGGAAAAGGGTTGTTTTTCTCCAATGAAAGGTGTTCTTAGATCAAGTAAATTCAACAAATGTCTTACTGTAATACAATATTTTCTTAGACTTGTGAAAAGAGGCATTTACAACTGCAACAAAGAAACAAGAGGTTCTGCCAAGGAAATATACAAGTGTGTGATATGTATCGGATTAATAATCTTTCTGACGGGAAATAATTGTTCCCCCGCCCATGCATGGACTTCGTTCAAGTGTGCAAAATCAAATGTATCTTAATCTTAAAAACAGTAAAAGAGGCAAAGCATACTCAACACTATAGAGTTCAACATTATTACTGGAAACGTTTTCTTCGAAATTTTTGAAACTGTTTTCCATGTGAATAATGTAAAAATCTTAATGTACATGCGTTTTTATCAGCTAACACACTACACACTTTTCTGTTCTTTGAAAAGAATTGAACTTTTTCCTTTTGACCATATGAGATTTTAATGAAACCTATTTTGAAACAGGACTGTCTACTATTATACTTATTTTACACTGTCCTGTTTGTATCCAGATTAGGACAATGTAGAAACCAAATAATGTTGAGTTACCTTTAACTGTGACAGTGAGTCATTTAGGTACCAATAGAACAGTTACAGGTAATACATAGAAAGGTTACAGGACCAATAGAACAGTTACAGGTAACATATAGAAAGGTCACAGGTACCAACAGAACAGTTACAGTTAACATATAGAAAGTTTACAGGTACCAATAGAACAGTTACAGCTAACACATAGAAAGGTTACAGGTACCAACAGAACAGTTACAGGTAACATATAGAACAGTTACAGGTAACATATAGAAAGGTAAAAGGTAACATATAGAACAGTTACATGTAATGCATAGAAAGGTTAAAGGTAGCATATATAACAGTTACAGGTAATACATAGAAAGGTTACAGGTACCAATAGAAAAATTACAGGTACCAACAGAACAGTTACAGGTAACATAGAACAGTTACAGGTAACAATAGAGCAAATACAGGTAACAATAGAACAGTTACAGGTAACACATGAAAAAGTTAAAGATAACATATAGATACAGGTAACAATAGAATAGTTACAGGTAACATAGAACAGTTACAGGTAACAATAGAGCAGATACAGGTAACAATAGAACAGTTACAGGTAACAATAGAACAGTTACATGTAACATAGAACAGTTACAGGTACCAATAGAACAGTTACAGGTAACAATAGAGTAGTTACAGGTAACATAGAACAGTTACAGGTAACACATAGAAAAGTCAAAAAAGGGGGAATGACATCAAAGCCATATTTTGAATATAAATATAATACTTCTGTAGTAAATAACCAGTAGGAGATCTAAGTGTGATATTTCGATGACCACGAGGTCGAATTCTGTTGGTTGTTTTCAACGAACTTTCATTTTATTGATATCAACGACCTGAGGAAAGTGTTCCGTGAATACACGTCTGTTTTCTACATCCATTACCTAGCAGTCATAAACATGATATAGTAGTACCTTTGTGCTGTTCGGATCGCATGATTGTACTGCCCATCAAATGTATCGATGTAGGAACCACCTTTAACGACGTACATCTCTTCCTGCAGTCTACGGTCGATCAACCTCTCGTAGTATCTCGTTGTGGTCCATTCCCACACGTTACCCAGTACATCATGCATACCTAGACGGAAAGCAACAATTAAGACAATATGGTAAAGATAGTATGAATATTTTCGTTGGGAGATACAAATAAATAGATAAAATTAAGTTCATAAGTTCATTTTTAAGAGATTTAAGTCAAACACATCCTATCACGGTAAAACCTTTCGCGGGAATTACAAAAATATACATTTTTACATCTGAAGTCTTATGCGTCTAATTTCGCGAACTGTCTTTAGCAACGTAAACAAGGAACATTTTATCTTATACAATGTCCCTTATCATCGATGTGGTACATGATTGGATCACAAACTTGTCGATTTCAGTCCTATTGTAAATCACTGATTTGGTATTTGATAACGTTGACGTAAATATTCGTGTTGCATCAGGAGCGATAATTCAAAAACATAACAGCAAATAGTTTATGTCATCATAATCTCAATTCGAACAAAAAGCCGATGGAATCACGTAAAATATGAACAAGAGAAATATTTATACAGAGACCTCTGAAAACGAACAAGGAGAAGAACACCATGGGCTCCAGCATAGTAACCGTCTCTTACTTAATCGAAACCACCCGTCAAGTAAATCTTGGTCAATTAAAAATTTCATCTAATCATGGTCATTTAAAAATTTCATCTAATCATATTAGTCTATTTTGAATGGATGCATAGATGTATTCTTGGCTTACCGTAGTCATTCTGGGGTCCAAATGCATCGACCGGAGAAAGCCCTTTCCAGCCGTCTCTGTGTTCGTTGCTGTGCGGAAAAGGTCCCTGTCAGATCAAGCAGTCAATTAGGCCTTTACAAACTCACAATATATCATAAAGGTCGTGTACATGTTATCTGATTCGTCTCGATGATTGTTCTTGTTATTATCATTAAACTTATACTATTGACTTATAGAATCTCCTAAACAATATTCCAACTGTTAGTAACAAACAAAATCTTACATGGGTCTGTTCTGTGGACAGGAATATCTGAACTCGAGTGTACAAGTTTGGCTGCTTGTCTGGTCAGAAATTTCCACATCTAATAGTTATGTAAGACCTACCCTACTTCAATTTCGTCTATCCCCGATAACCTAAACAGTCTTGAAATATCTACTTTCAGTTCGCAGTCACTACAATTATCGTTGCGTCATCTCTATTACAGTCACCGAAAATTACTCTGCTCTGCCACAGCAATACATTGTTTATATTGTGAAACATTTGTCTAGGAACCAAATCACATCACCGTATATGTTCCCAGTCAAGACATAAAATTAACAAAAATAACTCATCTCCAATTCTGACAGGACGGAGAGTTGTAAGTGTAGCGTATTAACAAACAAGACTGGTGAAAGACACTTCATTTGACTCTAAAATGACAACAGACAAAGAGGCTTGGTACTAATCGATGCTGATTTTGTACCAATTGTCCTTAATTTACATCCTTTCAACAATGAATAATAAAAGAAATTATAAAAAATAATGCACAGGTGTATGTTGTGGATATAGTCCTCCTTCAACAATAAAGGTGATTTATAATTGAATGTAGAGGGACGTGGCCATTTCAGTGTTTTTTCGTCAATGCGAGATTAAAAAATAATTCTATTAGTTTTGCGGGAATTCAGGCGAAGCCAGGTAACTGAAGTCCTGTCACGGCTCATTTTGCTATGTTTACCTGCCATATGTTGGCTCTGTTCCTCTTGTACGCCTCTCCCCAAGGGAAAGTCAAACCTAATTAAAAAGCAAAAATGGAGTTATGCAAATAAAGGTAAGATAAATGAACAAATCTGTCATTAGTAATCAATTAAAAAAGCATCCCCGAAACAATCGTGGAAACAAGAAATATCCTAGAAGAACGGTCAGCATAGTTAACATAAGTCGCAAGATCAAATACTCTTGTGCAAGCCTAATGTGTGTAAATATATATAAATACACTCAATGTGGATGGTAAGCTTCATCTAGAGACTTCAGAATATAAGTGTAAAAACAATAGGGCTTTCCTAACGGTATTTTATGCAGAAAAAAGAACAGCAAGAAAATATCAATTTATAAAAAAAATTACAAAAACTCAAATTCAATAAAACCAGAGCAAAATATTAACAAAAAATATTTATACGGGGGCTCCAGCAAAAATACAAGGATACTAAGTGTTCCGGAAGAGTAAACGTCTTCTGCTTCATCGACGACACCCGCCACGTAAATATTGATAAATCCAAGTAAATAATGTCATGAGGAGCCGATGACAAACAAGGATATTCATTGCTTATCACTTTCAAATTTAATATAGGATATTCATATGAATGCAAAACTTAATATTTTATTAAATACTTTCAGTAACGTTGAAAGATCTGTTATTATCTTTGAAGTGAATACTGGAACAATATGGGCAAGTTAATATTCCAGACTGCTATTATAGGCGATAGCACGTTTAATTCCTAGAACTTAAAAATGGTTCAAGGTTACTCTTGAAAAATTTTGTATTTTGTTTATCCCAGCGTGACACATGTAATGGGATTGTTGACATTGGTTATACACATGATACCATCAAAGATATTAACACATCTGTCTTATCCATTGAAATTATGTCAAGGTTTCCCCTGGAACAACTGAGACGTTTATCCCAGCACGCCACATATTCTAGCCAAACGTGACATTGATTATTCTAAAGAAACCATTAACGATATTAACACGTCTTCCCCAGTGACATTAAAAGTTCGTAAAGGTTAGTTCATTCATTCAAAAATACTGTTGTATAACTTTGTCATTCAGAAAAGCGTGTTTACTGATTTTAACATGTGCGATATCTGTGACAATAAAGTGAGTCGAGATCATCGATTTAATAAGAAAATTTAATCATCTTTATTCAAGCATGGCGCTGGTCTATTATTCGGAATGAAGGCCTCTTAGGTTGGTTTAAAGCATCAGTATTAAATGGTTAATATTGATACTGGAAAACGGACGCCTGCACAACGCAATGTATAATTTCTTTTTTGGAAAGCTAGTATTCCACCAAGAAAAAGTATTCAGAATGATTAAGTTAGAATCCGGCATTCCCAGGAGACCGCTGGTATTAAAGCCTATATGTTCCTGTTTGATATTCTTATAAAGCTGTCTGTCACTCATAGAGATTGCAGAATGAAGTCGTGAGGAATGGGTAAATTCGGTACAAATGTTCAGGGGTTCAATATATTTGCCGTCCAGTACCTATTTTTATCATTAGCACTATATAACTACTTTCCTTTAAACTTTCAGTACATATATTTCGTATGTGTCGTAACACTGGCTAATAATTATATTAGTCGAGTGTAAAAGTATCAAGCAGGTCTGTGATCATCAACCCTGGCAGCAAACTCACATTCGTGTTAAGAAAAAATTACCATCCCCCACGACCCTCACAACATACTCACATTCGTGTTAGGAAAAACTTTCCATCCCCCACGACCCTCACAGCATACTCACATTCGTGTTAAGATAAACTTACCATCCTTCACGACCCTCACAGCATACTCACATTCGTGGTAAGATAAACATACCATCCTTCACGACCCTAGCAGCATACTCACATTCGTGTTAAATAAACTTACTATCCTCCACGACCCTCACAGCATACTCACATTCGTGTTAGGAAAAACTTTCCATCCCCCACGACCCTCACAGCATACTCACATTCGTGTTAGGAAAAACTTTCCATCCCCCACGACCCTCACAGCATACTCACATTCGTGTTAAGATAAACTTACCATCCTTCACGACCCTCACAGCATACTCACATTCGTGGTAAGATAAACCTACCATCCCCGCCCCTAGCAGCATACTCACATTCGTGTTAAGATAAACTTACTATCCTTCACGACCCTCACAGCATACTCACATTCGTGTTAAGATAAACCTACCATCCCCGCCCCTAGCAGCATACTCACATTCGTGTTAAATAAACTTACTATCCTTCACGACACTCACAGCATACTCACATTCGTGTTAAGATAAACCTACCATCCCCGCCCCTAGCAGCATACTCACATTCGTGTTAAATAAACTTACTATCCTTCACGACCCTCACAGCATACTCACATTCGTGTTAAGATAAACCTACCATCCTTCCCGCCCCTAGCAGCATACTCACATTCGTGTTAGATAAACTTAATATCCTTCACGACCCGCACAGCATACTCACATTCGTGTTAAGATAAACCTACCATCCCCGCCCCTAGCAGCATACTCACATTCGTGATAAATAAACTTACTATCCTCCACGACCCTCACAGCATACTCACATTTGTGTTAGATACATTATCATCCCCCACAACCCTAGCAGCAAAGTCACATTCGTGTTAAGATAAACTTACCATCCTTTCCGCCCCTAGCCGCATACTCACATTCGTGTTAAGATAAACCTACCATCCCCCCGCCCCTAGCAGCATACTCACATTCGTGTTGAGATAAACTTACCATCCTTTCCGCCCCTAGCAGCATACTCCCATTCCTGTTCAGTCGGCAGCCGTTTGCCCTCGTTGTGACAAAAAGTTGCTGCATCATTGAGGTTGACATGCACTACAGGGCGATCTAGTATGTGTTTGATCGTGGAATCTGGACCTTCTGGCTGTCACGATGAATATAAAAGTTTTGTTGTTTACAGAACAATTAAGTCTTAGCTTAAAATATTCTACTGATAGGGTAGTTTTTTAGATGATGCTTTCAGACTTGTCATATCTGTCACGAATGCATGCATTATATTTCGTAATAACTTAGAAAAACGTAACAGTATATTGATATGTTAATAATATCGCCTTTAAATATGTAGATATACTGTAAAATCAATATTTTCGTGGGCTTTTTATTTTCGTTGATTTCGTACTTACTCTTTATCCATTAATCTAAGTCTCTCGCGAAATGAAACAGATAACAATTGACATGAATTATGGTACTAGTGAAATTCGTGAACAAGGTATATCCACGTTATCAAGTAACGAAAATATAAATTTTATAAAACACGAAATAGGAGCTCCATTTGGTTGTGTTGATGTGATAAAAACCTTGCCGTATTTTCCAGTTTGAGTTACAGAGGTGTTACTGAACTGCAGAAGAAATAGTATATTCACTGATCATGTACATCGAATATACCTTAAAAAATCGGCTTCAGGAACAGTAATTCTGTATTAGACGCATACCTCAACTTTTACATACAAACAGCAGGGACACCTTGGCACTAAGGGTGTCACAAATGTAATGACTTTATGTCACTTCATTGAACTTCATTTCTAGATAGCAGTCGAACACTTGCCAAAATAATAATCATTTTGTATTCAAGAGCTTGTTCCCAATTTCAGCAATGAATGTCAACAACGAATGGAGCAATTTATCATGATTTATAATACATTGTTTCGAGAGATATAAAAATAATAAAGACTATTGATGATATTTATTTCGCCAGCATTTCATTTCCTTTTGTGATAGGAAGTTGAATGTTTCCGATGTTTTCATGTGTGCCTGTTGTTAACGGAATAATCGTGTTCTTATTTGGAGAACGTGATATTACTTGCATTGAATGTGATATACATTCCGGTTGTCGTCGATGAAGCCGAATATGTATAGCCTTTCAGATAATTCCTAGGCTGGTTCGTATTAGGTTGACATTCCGACATTCTTCTGTTTTCCCTTCTATCTACGGGAATAATTTTACTTCGATTCTCACAACGTCGTTTCCATCAGACCAGACTTAACATTTTGCATTTTGTGCCGATTTTTGTAATTTCTTAGGTCAAATGAAACCTTGTTCATTTTCATTAAAAATTTCGCGCAGGGCATTTTATCAACTTACAGATAAAAAAGATGGACGTTTAGATATATTGTGTCTAAACGTGTGAAATCAGGGAATTCAATGGAGAACAGAAATGATGAGCATGCACTAACTGCAGAAACCACATATAGTTCTATAAATAGTTTATTTGTTTGTTTATTTACGTCCTTTCAACAGCAAGGGCCATTTAATGATGTGACAGGTTTTGATGGCGGAGGAAGGCCGGAATTCCGGAGTAAAAATCACCGACCTGAGGCAAGTACCATGTGACTGCCCCGCGTAGGTCTCGAACCCACGACCAAGAGGGGGAGGGCTAGTGGTAAAGACGGTTAGATGCCTTAACAACTCAACCACCACAATGAGAAATTCTACACATGACGAACAATAATATCGATTAAGAAATTGACATCCATATGATTGATAAAATATCTCTCCTAACAAAGATTTCTGTGGCAGTTCATACCTTCCGCCAAGTGGCACCATGGACAGCCACCCACCAGGGATCTCTTGAAGGAGTGCTTTTGCCCAAAGTCTCGTTACTGACAAAATCTCGAAACACCCAACTCCACCCTCGGATTTCACTTCCAGTAAAATGCCGGGTTCTCTTTTGGCGAAATTTCCTGGGGAAAAAAATATGGACATTACGTCATTAAATAGCTTCATAGGGTTTAAGTTGGAAAGAGAAATGGAATGGAGTTATATTGAACATTGAACTGTAATTAGATTGGAACAGAGATTCTGATTTTGAAGTTATTTATATTGATGGAAAGTGGCTTTACTTTGCTGACCGCCACCGCCACTTTTTTTTTGTTTTATTTTTTTCGTTTTGTGTTTCCGTTGACTGGGTTTGAGGGGACGGAACCTTACGTTATACACTTACCAAAACCTGGCGTTTGTGACAGGAAAGCGGTCGATG